>NC_056058.1:90887695-90960195 GCF_016772045.2 Ovis aries | reverse complement strand
TTGAGAGACAGAAATACATGATCATTAGGAAGCTGGTTTTCTGACTGAAAAGCACAGAAATGACGATTAAGGCATATGTTTTTAAACTAAAAACATTTTTGTGTCTAAGAACAGCTGATAGTTGTGGAGATCTTTTTCCTACACTCTGCTTTCAGCACCATCCTGATACTGTGAAGCACAGGCATGAGACGTCTGAAACTTTGAAAATGATAGTACTTTGTTTACATTAATTTCGTCACTTCTTGTCATTCTCTGAGAAGTTTCTCCCCAAGGTTTGAAGTCCTAATGTGACATTTATTTTTACACAGTGGAAGACAGTTATCTCATCCCGTTGGTTTGCAGGGTATGACTTGTTGACTGTCTCATACTATAACTTATTTGCTGTTATTGTGCCCTGTCTCTTTGAAGAAAAATTGTGATTAAAGTTGGCGATTTGTTGTGGTTGTATTTTTCAAAACAAAGTCCTTTACCTTTGTATTTCAGGTTCTTATGACATTTTTTCCCTGAACATGCATGTTATAATGCAAAAACTTAAAGCCATTATGAATTTTTATATGTTTTATGTATACCAAAGGGTCACAGATGGTACAAAGATATGTTACCATGAGGTAGAGTAGCATTTTGTGATTATAAAATTAATCTGTCTCTAAATCTGTTTAAAGAGATTTTGCCATCTAATGAGCAATATAAATTATTAATATTTTCATGTTCTTGGGGACATTCACAGCCATAATTTTACCAACACAGCTGTTTGACCTGGTGACATCATGTTTTGCATATTTTTGCATTTTAATGAGTTAGTCATTTAAAAGGTTACAAAGAAACCATAACTCATAAGTAATTAAATTATTTAGCAGAAGAAGTATGAGAAGATCTTCTGACATAGGTCACTGTGGGAAGGGGAATTCATAGCTGTACTCACTTGCACCTGTTTGTTAGGAGGTAGATGCTTTTAGAAGCTTTTCCCTTAGATTATGAAATTATTTCACTTGTTAAAATATCTGAATGTCTGTGCAACGTGCATGTGCACACACACTTCGCACACCTTCTGAAGTGGTACCTTTTCCTTGTGATGGAGTAAGTTTAAATAATACTTGTAACACAGACCACAAACATAGCTTAGCATTTATGATTATTCATGCTTGAAAGTCTAGCTAGATTGGTTTTAGAAATATTTTATAATAATTTTTTCTTTTTCTTTTCATATTCCTCTTCCTCTTGAGTATAAAATGGCTTCATGTAGACGTTTTAGGAATTCGTACTTAACTGTGATTTGGAAGTTTCTTCTGAGTGGAAATACTTTAAAATGAAAGGTGATTCATAAGTATACCACTGTACCTAGCATAGTGCTTGGTAAATAGTAGCTGCTTATTAAATAACTGTAAGAAATCAATGTTTAATGAATGATTGACCTGGTGAATACTTGGAATCTTTCATTATGTTCTCATGCTTGCAAGCAGACTCTGGAACCACAGGCAAAGCACTGATATATTCTTGGGGAAAAAAAAATTGGATATGATCTTTTAATTGGGAGGATAAAAGAGGAAGGTGACATATTTTAAGATAAAATGATTTATGTAGCGTAGTTCTTAAGCAAGTTTTAAGAGTAGCATTAAAACTTAATGTATATTGTTTGTATTGTATATGATTGAATCAGAGTGATATTTTGAAAGACCATGTGCCTACCATCTATAGCTACAATATTTACACAGTTTTATAATGGTAATAAGAAGTTAGGAGAACATTTAGAACTTTAAACCAAGAAGGCATAGCTAGCATGTGGACGCTATGTTTCACAAGGTAAACTTGTCCACCCAAGTCTACTTGGGGACCTGTAATAAAGGCTGTGTGTCCATAGGATACTCTGTATCCACTTAGGAATTTTGATCTGTCACTGACTAGGCAACAGTTGTAACTTGTTACATTTTAGTTTAGTGTATATGTTTGTGAGTATATGTTTGTGTCTTTTTATGAGAATGAGAAGCAAAACCCAAAATATTTTATAATGCTATAGTATTAAATGATATTCTGTCCTTTATAATGAATGTGTTTTTTATTATTCTATTGTACATATATGGAATGCTTTGATATATAAGATATGGATTGTTAGAAGAGATATTTGTGATATTTAAGCAGCATAGTGTTCTAAAGCCTAGGAAAGGTTAGAAACAGAGTAGGTGATAATGTAAGTGCAAAATGAATATTTTAAAATAAATAGCACTCTGATGACCTGATGTCAGAACCGGAGACAAGGGTGTGTGTTTGTCAATATATCCTTCATGTTTTACAGACTCCTAAGGGAACAAGGGAAGATACAATTTCACCTTTTCTGTGCCAAAACATTTTAATTATATCTTCTTCCAACTACAGCGGTTCAGTAACCAAGGAGCTGACATTGATGCATGTGTTGATAAAGCTGCAAACATTCAAAATGAGATTAACAAAGATTTTGAGCAAAGGGTGACAGCTAATTTTGCACAGTATTCTGCATCTAATTCAGGCCAGCGTAATAATAGAATATTTTATACCCGTTTTGTTATTCAAAAGGACTTTTATGATGCATTTGTTGTTTGTGGATATCTTTGTATCATACTCAAAAATTATCCTATGGCTTAAAACTGTTTGCATCTATGTTGTAACACTGAAACAATATTAAAGGAAAAAAAAAACCTTATAATAAGTTTTTTTTTGTAATTGCACTTTGTCCTTGGAACTCTGCCTTTATCTTAGTTTATCCTGGCACACTAGCTAGGGAAGGTATAGAGATGCAAACATATATTTTCTAATATTTATTAGTATGCACTAATACAATGGCCAAGAGAAGTTATATTCAACTTATTTAATTAATAAAACTGTAGTTTCTTTGTGTTCTTGAGCTCCTTTGAGCACACTTCAGTGTGTTTCTTTTCTCTTCTATTCTCTAGTTGAAGGCAGCTGACAGTCTTCTTTCACTTTTCTTTTTGTTTGTGAAATTTTCTTTCTTTTTTTTTTTTATCCACTCACTTCTCCATCTGCTTTCACTTTTGTTTGCTTGGGCCGTCTCTCATCCCAACTTGATAATGAGGAATGCAGTGTGACCCTGACCTCTATCAGCCCATGCATGACCTTCTGACTCTACCATATAACCTTTGACCTTCTCTTTGACAGCTTGATTAATTACCCTGTGTTATGATTTATGAGTAAGTGCTATGTAAAAATAATAGACAACAGGTGGTCCTCTGAAAACTTTTTGTGGCATGTTTTCTTTTACTGACTAACTTGATGAGCTATTTGAAGTTGGAAACTTATTGGGATAATCTATGTTGGTTCACATTATGATATTTTTATACCATGGAACACAACATTAGAATTTAGGAGGCTGCAAGTCAAAGCATGGTCATGACAAACATTTTACAAAATATTAGCATGGTGCTGTTACGTAAATGCAATTGGGAAGAAGCACAAAACGGAGTCAAGTGACATTTCAGGCATTTCAGTCCCAGGTCACGTCTTGAGAAAATTGCTGAAATAATGGAGGGGGCATTTTTCAAGCAGCGCTACAGCTCCAACAGCTATGTTTACTTTAACGCTTCACTAGTGACTTCTGATTGGCTGTCATGACCTCATCTCTGTTGCACCTAGGATGTTGCAACAGTGACACATACATACCTTCTTGTGAAAAAGATGAGAATAAACACAACATACATCTTTCAGAAAAGATGAATGGACATTGGTTTGTCCATTTTAACCATGGGTTGATACAGTTTATAGATAAAAACACTTTGGGTTTCATTTCCCTTGAAGATGAGCACCTATCTTCTTTCACACCAAGCAGATAGAATGCTGAACTTGAAAAATATGATTGATAAATCTGTGTAAAATGATCTCTTAAGGAGCCTTGCCTGAAGACCAAACCAGACAGTTCCGTAGGTCAAAGGATTCTACTCTAGCCCCTGACCTCTTTGGTTGCCTGTGGGTTTGCAGTATTGGCAGATTAATATGTAGAGCTGAGTACTTTTTGATGATTTTTTATTTAGCCAACCACAACAGACTTGGAAAAGTGTAGAACTTGTTCCTATTTTTTGTTTTCCTTATAATTGATAATTAATAGGCAAATTAACTTAGATAAATCTTCAGTTTTACCACGGTTTCATTGGGGTCAAAAGTACATTCCATTTCTGGCCAGGCATTTTAAGATTTTATCTATTTGTAGAATCTTCTCTATAAGTGCATCTCTGTAGTGATTTAATTTCTTAAGCAAGATTTCCTCTTTGGTTCTTTGTGTTTGGCATCACCTGTCTATTCTAGACCTCTGACCTAAGCCATCATTTGTTTATTGAATGATAAATGAATTATTATTTATTAGTAAGTACATCTATAGACTTCAAAGTAAAGAAGGCCTGGAGACCTGTGTATTCTGTTTAAATCACAGCAAGCACTTGTGCTGAATAAAATGCTACAGCTAGCAATAAAACTTTGAGAGTTTCTGATTAAGATCCCATGGTTTATACCTTATAAACCACAGATTTGTTAATGAAACTATAGTTGCAACTCCAAAAGAGTAGAAAATAGGATGAGGTAAATTAAAGAGATAAAGCTTACTTTTACCAATGTCTGTCCTCTTGATCACCGTGATCTTCTGCTAGACTGTGCAATCAAACGTAAGAGTTAATTAACAACTTTATGTATGCTTTGTCTCTTGAAATGTTGAATATTGGAATTGATTTGGGTGAATCATTACAAAAGATGCCAGAAGTTTTGTTTATTTAGTTGTAGAATGTTAGATAGTCAGTTTGATCACTTTATCTTGGTAAAGATAACAGAACTTTCCATGTACATTTGAAATAACCTAGCTTTTCATCTTAAGATAAATTTAACATGCTTAAGGAATAATTAAATTTAAAATATCTCAGTATACAATCTTTTGTGTTCTAAGCATTAATTCTGGGGATCTCCTTTGGGGTGGCAGTGCACAATTCTTTTATGATATTATACTTGATGCCTTATTTTATAGTTTTTTAAAACTTTATGGGTACATTTGCTAAGTTAAACTAGGATCTCTTACTTATTTCTGTGTGTCCTGATTGAGTTACTAGGAATAGAAAGAATTAATTTTTAAAATGGTATTTATTCTGATATAAATTGGTATCAGTCTATTTAAAACAGTTAAATTTAATGACTGGTATGTTGTCTGCTTTGTTTACTTTGACTGTTTAATTTGACTCCTTAGGTTATATATATTAATGTTGATATGGCAAAAATCTTTGTAGCTTTATTATACAATAGGATTTTTTGGGCAATATATGTGACAGGGAAAAAGGTAAAAAGATAAAGTTTTACTACATATCTTTGCATGGGATAGTTAACTTTATTTTGTTGCTCCAGCTTTCTCCTGCCCATAAAATGGTTATGAATGGTCTCTGTCAATATTGCATTAATTGTCAGGCAAATTTTAATTGGAAAATGTAAGTTTTTTGCAGAATGGTAATTGATTGCAGCAAAGACATTTATTAAAATTAGCTCTCATTTCCACAGAAAACATTCCTAAATATTTCTTGATTGTTATTCCATTAATTGGCAGTATGAAATATCTAAATGATAAAATAGTTTCTGAATAAATCAAATGTTTAAAGAAAAACATTCATTGTTGAAATCAATATGATACAAATTCTTTAATTGATTTATATAGTTGTGATTTAAAAATAGAATCATTTTTCATCTGTTGATGCCTTGGTGAAAAATTGACATTGTGTCTTCATAAAATTGGACAAATGAGTCATGTAATTTTCAGTTACATAATCAATAACTTAGATAAATACTACTACTTTGATGATTTATGTTTCTGGTTTTTATACTTTAGATGGGACATGTCAAATTTCAGAGTTCATTTAAAATTAGGAGGTATAGTAATTTCTCAATCTATGATTTCCAAAAATCGAAGTGAAAACTTCTATTCAAATAAAGCTGGCATTATTAAAATATTATTTCTAATGATTAAAGGATAAACTAGGGTAATAGTTTTCTCATTTTGGTGACTGTAAATTTCTTCTAAAGAATTTGCCTTTATTTGGAGTTTATTCATTGTGCAAAGATGATGTTCATTTTCTATCCATTTGTTAAAGTCCTACTTTGTTACCCTGAGTTTGTAATTTTTCATGTTATCATTAAAGTGTAATATATCACTATTTTCAACTCTTAAGAATTCCAAGATTCTATTTGGGTCTTGCTAACCCTAACACGTGTAAGGGTGAGAGTCTGTGTGTGTGTGTTTAAAGTTCAATTCACTCAGAGAAGGCAGGGAAGGAGCATGACAGGAGACCACTTACTCATGGTACAGAATCTAGTAAGGAGGCAATTTTCTTTTTGGCCTGTGGTGACCTTTTTTGACTGTGCCTTACACCAGAGACAGTGTATTGAATGCCTCTATTTCACCCTGTTTAGCAGAGTGCAACAGTGTTCTTTAACTTACTTTTGGTGGGAGGAGAAGTTATAGCTGAAATTTGAGAAGGGCGTGAAAAGTTGTAAGAGGCACAAGGAAGAGGGGTAGGAACTTCCTTCAAATGTGATTTTAATAACTAGTCAAGTGTGTCCAACTGTAGAAAATCACCAAGTGACAATATGTCTACCTGACAGTGATCACAATGAATTACAAGACTGTTGAATAGCTATACAGATTAGAATAAAGCAGAACCAAATAAAATATCTTTTGTTGGTAAAACTTTGACTTACCAGCTAAGAAACTTAAAAAAAAAAAAAGGCTAAGAAACCTTGTCTTGTGCTTTGTTGAAGAACATTTAAATTTAAAAATGCATCAGGTATTTTATAAGGCCTTCACGAATGAGATATTTATCTAAAAATTTATTTAAATACATATTGAGGAATATGTGTTATGTTATTAATCAGTTTGGTATATATTATAGTTTTCATATATGTAAGACAACTATATCTTAATTACCTTATCACTAAAATAAAAACTTCCGCAATCTTGACAATCTCCAAACCATGTTGTGGTTTTTAGACAATAATATCAGCTGATTGGGGTGGGGAATGAAACAATTCCAATGAAGTTTCTAAGTAGTTTGTGAAATCGATTTTTTTAAAAACCAACTATGTGTAGCAATTTCGTGTATTTAAAAATAAGGATAATTGAGTCTGCGCTAATATTGGCTGAGTTTACCGCTCTCAGTTTTTTAAAATTATCTTATGTTTGGTTTGGCAAAAAACGATTAAAATTTAAACTTGACATAGATTCTGCAGTTATTGTTTTGGGAAAAGTATACACTTTTGTTTTTTGTAAGGATGGGAATGTTTATACTTTATCTTTGATAGCTCTAATTTTTTAAACATAACATGTTTTAAGTATGACCTTACAAGATTTTAATAGATGAAATTAGGATACCTACAGTACAGAATTGAATAGAAAAGACAAGATATAAATAGCTTCAAAAATTTATGTTACTTGTTAGTGGTAATTGTTTATCCTTCTCTGATTTTTCATGGTTAGATTATTCCATCAGTTATAATATAAATGCCAAAAGTTTCCTTAATTATAACCAGAGAAAGGTTTGCCTTGCTAGAATTGTCAGACAGGAAAACACATTTAAAAACTTTTTAAAAGATTTACTAGCTCAATAAACTGTATTTTAAACTTTGAAACTTGTTTCCTGGTACTAGTTGTTAATAAAGAGAGTTTTTATGGTAACTGAAAAGTAAAAGAAATTTCAAGATGAAAAAGCTGTTTCCATACATTATAGTAAGACATTAGTTTATTCTGTTTTGTGATTTGTGTGCCTTCCTGAAAGAAGAGAGATGAAAAAAACCCAATATGTATTTGTAGACATTCTGTGTTCCTGATAATAGAGATATGTAAATCTGTAGACAGTTTACTCCTTACTGATTGCTTATTCTTTTTTAACTTCAAACAAATAAAAAATACCCATTAAAGTGCAATTGTAAAGAAACAAAAATCCAGGAAAATATGGTTGGAATTGTAAACTTCAATTTCAAAGAGGTTATTTTCTCAATATATATTATAAATATTAATGTGTTTTGAAAGTATACTTGTTATTTGATAATTTATTTCAGTCACTGTAGGAGTTCTGGGAAATCTGAAGTACTTTTTACAAATTTAAACTTTATATTGTTAATATGTTACAGTTATATCTTTTTGATCTTATAGATGATCTATGCTTATTTACACACATAATACAGGCAAATAATTTGAAATCACTTTTCTGTTGGAGAAAGTAAAACTATAATCTGTTATAAAGGAATTTTTAGTGAATATGTAACTATGTTATATCACTTAGTATGAGATTTTAAGAACTTTTTTATGAATTGAAATGATTTTTAAGATTAAATTACGCTGCCTTTTTTGTTTTCAAAACAGGAAGGATATGGAGTAATAGTACTGAATCCCAATGAAAACTATATTGAAGTTGAAAAGCCGAAGATACCTGTCCAGTCATCTTCTGATAGTTCAGATGAGCCAGCAGAAAAACGCGAAAGAAAAGATAAAGTCTCTAAAGAAACAAAGAAGCGACGTGATTTCTATGAGAAGTACCGTAACCCCCAAAGAGAAAAAGAAATGATGCAATTATATATCCGAGTAAGTAGTGAGCAAGATCATTATCCTACATCATTTCCTTGTCTTTTTTTCTTTTTTCAAACCACCACAACAGCTAATATTTACTAAAAATATTCTATGTGTTCAGACCTGTTCTAAGCAGTGTTGCATCCTTTATGAAAGAAGCCTTTAAATTTTATTTTCTATAAGTTTTTTCATCTTTTTAAAAGAAAGTATCAGTTTTTTAAAATTTTTAAAGATTTATTTCCCAAAGGTATTGACTGAAACATTTTCTGTTTTCTATTCAAAATAACAAAACACATCATTCTTAGTTCAGTGTGATATTTTATTTAAGTTGCAAAAAGCAATTGATAATGCACTGTACAAAACATCAGTCTTCGTCTTGGGTGGTAATAGTTTTAATGCATTGTTTTCCTACGAGCCACCGTCCATCCACTATTTCTCAGTTTAACTTCTGAAGGCTGATGGAGGGAGGAAGAGTAATTAATATCTTAATAAATATTTAAGCTGGAATAGTTTAGGGATAGTGTAATGAGGGAACTCGGCCCTCTGCTCTTTTCTTACCCAGTGAACCTTTGCACTTTGTAATGCTAGCAGCATGGGATCGTTATAGCTGTGCTGCCCAAGGAGTTCTAATTCTGTGGGGGGCACAAACAATTTTATTTGCCCTTTGACACATTCTGCTTGAAATATACACTGAGCATGATATGTTTGTTTATTTATTTATTTATTTATTTGTGTGTGTGTGTGTGTGTTTGTGACAGATTCATGCAGTTTTCAAAGCCCTTAGTATGAGTGCTTAGAATATAATTGAATAATAATGTATGTCAAAAATGCTATTGGATACGTAAAATAGTAAATTGATATGTTCTTCAAAATTGAGCAATTTAGAACATTTAAATGCAGACAATTAAAATTCTATAAATTATACTGTGAGATAGTAGTAAAGTTTCAAATTATTCAACTTGAGCTATTTTTCCGTTTACTTTAAAAGCTCATTAATAGTGTATTTCATACCACATTCAAGGTGAAATACGTAGCATTCTAAGTTACTTTTAAAATTTTACTTCTAGTTCCATGGCATTATCGCTTTAGTTTGGGGAATTGTACTCCAAACATTCTAGACATTTGATTATAGGTCAGTCAGATGAGTAAGTTAGGAGAGTCATGCAGCATATAAATTCTCAAAAGCCAAAAATATGTATCCAGACCAAGAATACCTGAAGCACATCTATCATACAGTGAGTCAAGCAAAAGTTAGGCAGCTTATAGAAATTTCTGAAAAGCATCTCACTCTTTAATATATTGTTTGAAAAACAAAACCATTGATTAGATTTGGAATTCATAAGTATCGTGCTCATTCTATGTAGTTATATTGTATTACCGCCTTTCTTCCACATGACTGCATCAGGGTCCTAATGTCACCTCTTCTCCATCAATTGTCCTGACTTTCCTGATTAATATGATCCAGTTGATCAACTACCGTCTTAAGAGAGAATTTTTAAAAAATTACCCCTGGTATCTGGAGTCTAAAAATGAATTGTATACGTTTTTAAAATATACAAATCATTAGTAATATTCAGTTTCCTGTATAAAATGAGAGCAAACGTGATTTTGTGTATTAAGTTTTTACTACTTAAATAGTTGCTTTTATTTGCCCATGATAAGTGCAGATGAAAGCACCTGTTCCTGACATTTGTCGTCGTGCGTTTTATTTCTTTTCTGATTTCTCTTCATCATGTCACTGTCACTTTGGGTTTGTTCTTTTGTTCTCTTGTGTGTGTGCATTTTCTCTATTCTTTTTTTACATTTCTTTTGTTCATTCCTATATCTACTTTTTTATTATACCAAGGGAAAAAATTTTATGTTTTTTCGTTAAGATCTTTATCTTTCCTTTGTCTTTTTTCTTTAATTCTTTAATCTCTTTTATGCTCCTGCTATTTTTACTTCTTCTTATGTCTTTTTGCCTCTTTCTTGTCTTGTCCCACTTTACTCATCAGTCTAGGTTTTCGTTGAAAGCACTAAAAGATGAAAATTGGCTCATGTAAACAACACGACTTTATACCTGATAGTTATGAAATGTTATTTTTCTTAGTAAACATCCTTTCTCTTAAAATCTTACAGGATTGGGCAAAACACCAGAGCTAACCTGACACTCTTCAAACATACTTCTAGATAGTAAGGCATGAACCTATAGTGGTAAAGCAAATAGTGGTTCATTTTGTGTTAGGTTGCTTAATTCGTAGATAAGTTTGATCCACTCTAGAAGTATCTTCTTTCCTTTCCTTTACATATCTCCAAATAACAAGTATGTGTAATTTTCAGACACAGAGCGTGTATGTGATAGGGGTGAATTAAGTTTTATTTATATGCTTCTTAGCCATTTACATGTTGAAATGATTTATTTTTTGTAACAATCCCATAAGCTAGGTAAATCAAATAAGTTCACTGTTACTTTAAAGTTAAACAAACTGATGGTTAGATGGTACATTTTTGTCTTGGATCATATAACTAGTAAATGATGGAACTAAGTGTTAAATAAAACCTGGGCTTCTAGTTACTGTAGATTCTTGCTGTCTGTCTTTTTTACCACATTGTTCTAACTGGTTGAGAATAAAATATGTATTTGAAATATGAAAAGTAAGCCACCTATTATAAAAGCATGATACGATATAGTAAACTATATTTGATGATTATATATGATATAGTAAATTATATTTGATGATTATATAGATTTTTGACCAGTTATTTTATATACTATTAAATGTCTATAAACAATCTACATTAGTATATTTATATTATTAAATAAATAGTGATGTTGAAATATATTTCAACTACTGTCTTTTAATATGATCAATAATATTGATCCCATTTGGAGATGAGGAGACTGAGAGCCAGTACTTAGTAAATTTCCCAAGGTCACATAGCTCTTAATTTACGGTCCATGGGGCAAGAACTCAATCTATTTTCTTCATTGCTATAATCCAGAACCTAGAACAGAGCCAGAATAATAAATATTTGTAGAACAGATCCAGAATAATAAATTTTTATCTGATAAGATGGTAAGGCCAGGATTAAAATCCCAAACTACTACTGCTTTTACTAATGCGTCCTGCATTATTAAAGTATACTACTTGATTTTCTGTGAGGAAACGTTCAAACAAACGAAAGTGAAGAAAAATTACATTGTTAGTCCCCTACCCAGTCCGGTAATTGAGAAGACATTCCAAAAACCAATGATGAAAAATCAGTTTGTCATTATTTATTTGATATCTTGATTGATCTATACATTTTCATCTCAATATTTAAAAGTAAGTTATGGACTTTTCTTTTTTTAACTATATCATCATGGTGCTGAAATGATGGATAAAAATGGAAGGTTTTTTTTGCCAACCTTTTGCTATTTTTGTTTTATACACTTGTTCATAGGAGTACAACCAGGCTCTGTGTTTGCTCTACTCTGTATACAGTTTGTGCTTTATGGGATCTGTGACTTTGCTTTCTGTTCTTTCCCTTAGTCTTAATTCTATCCATGTTGTAGTGCCCCACTGACATCAGTGACCTTTCCTTACTAAGACTGTTGGGAGTTCTTCTGATTAGTTAACTTATATAGAATTTATCATGTTCTGTCTTGAGCTATCTCTTGTGTTTTGTCTCATATTATTAACAATTTATCTTTCATGCCTTTCCGCTATAACCCTGCACTCCTTTAAGCATGCTTTATATACTTTGAAATTGCATATCAATCCTTTTGAATATGCAAATAGGAGTCAGTTGTTATAATAGTACAGTGCATACTCTCATAAAGTCAGGAACCCATGCTAAATCTAGGCACTACAATCCAGTCTCCTGGAAGGAGACCAAAGCAGAAAGATTAGGCCTTAGTCTAGATATACGTGGATAATGTGACCTGCAGCATAGGAACGAGGGGTATTCTGATATCAAACTGGAGCCTAAGAGGACAAGTATTTAGACTAAGGAAGAAGATGCTTAAAAGGACTTTAGAGTATGTAGGTGGAGTATAGGCAAAAGTGATTTGATGCTGATCTATGTAATACTGGGTAGGAATTGCTTGAATATCTCTACCTTAGAAAACTTAGTTGTGGGCTGTAGTGACAGGAAGTAAAATAGAGGGATTAGACCCAGAACATTACAAAAAATAATAATACTAGAAATGGAGGGGGGAAGAAGATCACATGGCTACAGAAGGAAAAATCCAAATGTGGAGGAGACATTTAGAAAATAGGAATCTTGACAGAGCCTGACTTTACACATTAAAGATACTCAAATATTTATGGATTGATTGCTTGTTGACATCCATCAAAAAACTTATTCCTCAACAGGCAAGATATTTGGTGTCTAGTTGTCTGACTGATTTTTTTTCAGCATATATGTGAATTTTTGCCATTGTTCAGAAACAGCCAGCTCTGATAAACTGAAACTTTCTTTTCAGAAAATATGTTTTTGATGTTCTGAGTTGGGCTATATCCAAAATATTGGTGAAGGCGAATTCATATCCTTTCTTCTCTTCGGTACCTCTTTTCTGTGTAAATGGCACTAGAGTCACTTCTGTGTAGAGATTTAGCAACCACATTCAACTCATTATTACAATCATTGATGGTTTAACCTCTGAAACCATTTTATTTTCCTGGAATACTCAAGTATTTGATTTTTCTTCCTCTGGCATGTAGTAAATAGCCAAAATCTCCTTTGAACTTTTTGCAAATATCTACTATACACCAGCAGAAATAAAGTAGAATCCAGGCCTAAAACTTTAAGATTAGCAAAATATAGTTTTATTTTACTTACTAAATGAATATAAATAGATATGACTGACTGTTGGGTTATGTGGCACATTTCTGCCACATTAGGAACAGAGCTTGAGAGATCAGAGTACTTAGTCTTTCACGTGGCAACTTTCCTTAACTACGAAATAATGTACTTTCTGGCATATATTATGGCTTATTAAGGGGATTGATTTGGTCTAGGCAATAAACATCATGTCAGACATGCCTGGCAGGAAAACCTGCTTAATATGTTTTGTAATAAGATGGAATTTTTTGTTCTCGAAAACATCTGCCAACTGAATTCAAGAGTGAAGACAGAAAATGTCATCAATTTAGTGGTAATCCTATAAATTTAGTTTCTTTTTGAGCAACACATTTCAAGACACAAAATTCCCAGTGTTAATCACCACTGGTTATAGTACTTTGTAAAACGATGAAACAAAAACATTTTATTTTTATATAATGTGTTAATTAATTCATATTGAATTTTAATATTTCAACTGATAAAATTTTAACAAGCATCTTGCCAACAGATCATTTTTTAAAGCATCTGTTTTTTAATGTGTTGGGTTGAGAACTGAGTCAAATGGCTAAATATGTACATATATTCTTTTTAAAAACATATTTCAACCCCCATAATTATAGATACACTATTTTTTCCCCTTAGACCGCCAGGGGCTGCTGCTGTTCATCCTGAATATTGCTTTCCTCAGAAACTGAATACACCAATCAACCTACCTTTGTCTTTCTTCCTTTTTTCCCCTTTAGCCCAAAACCTTTAAAAATATAACTAGAAAGAAAAGTGCATAGACTTAGCTAGTAACTAAATTATCACTATAAGAATGTATTTTTTAAACATTTTCTGTATTCTAGGACATCTACATTTTCCAGGTAAACTTAAGACCTGTAGTCATTGAGTGCAGACTGTGATAATAACTTTTATTTCCTGTTTTTAATGTCTGAATAACATTCAGAATCATCCTCTTTGCAGAAAGAGAGTGTGGAGATGAGATTAAAAGTGCAGAGTCTTATAGACCTGAGCTTGAATCTCAGCTCTTCCGCTCAATATAGTCACTTCAAATAAGTTAACTTCCTTATGCCTCAGTTTCTTGTCTGAAAAATGGAATGATAATATATGTAAAGTCAACATAGTATCTGGCACATAGTCTGGGGACTTCTGGGCCAATAAATAACATCCTGTCTTCTCTCAAGTTGAGAATTGATAGAGATACAATCTAATTTCAAGATCCCCTGGGAACTTTTGGTACCTGGTACCAAAAATAATACCTCTGTGTTACCCTCCTGGGTTTGAAACCTAGTGAGCACTACAACATAGGAATCAGATAAAGGGAGATCAAAACATCAGTTTTGCTAATTGATGTAGTTCAACTAGAAAACTCAGCTTAGACCTGTGGCTAAATTTAGACTTCCTAGTATATTAACCCCTGCAGTGAATTTTTACCTTTCCTCCAGACAGCCAGTGTGCCATAACATGGTAGAAGGCAAGCAGGAATGAATCATTCCTGAGGTAGACCATTACTATTACTATTTGAGTGTTTTAAGAACTCAGTACAGCAGTATTAAAATATAATGATTCTGTGTTCACTGAAGCATACCTTAGTTTCTTCATTCTAAGGTTTTCATTTAAAAGAAAAGCTGTGATCAAATCTAATTACAGAGAAAGTTTCCATAAAGTTGTTTAATTGTAAAGCTTTGAAGGGGCCATAATTCTCTTTCAGATCATCAGATATTAATCTTTGGATTTTCATGCTTCATCTTACCAAAACCTAGTAAACACAGTAGATTTTAGATAAATATTTAATGAATGCATATTTGAATAAATGCTTGCTTACATGAACCTACAAAGCAAAAGAGACAGACCCTTCACAATATAAACCTACGCTTTGATGTTGACTAGCATGAGGTTGAAAGAACTGTGAGACTGTGTATATTATGTCTAAATAACACTAATAACACTACATTGTTCTATGAATTCAGAAGAATGGCCATTTTAAAGTATACCAGGCATTCTTTGCATGCATTTAAAAAACAAGTCAAAACGAAGAATTAGAAATAAGTAAAATAATTAGATACTTAGATTTGAAACAGAAATTATAGTAAAGACCAAAGCTTTGCATTTAGGGATTTTGACTGGCCACTGGTAAATTTTAATGGGGGGATTCTGCCATAAATATAATGTAGTGGAAAGAATAAGAACTTTAGAATCAAAATTCTGTCACTTACAAGCTGATTTTAGACAAGTCATCTCTCCTCTTTAAATTTCCATTTCTTCTTCTGTAAAATAGGGATAATCATAGCTATTAGGCTGTTGAATGGAATGAATGAGATAAATTGATGTATATGAAAACAACCAATGAGATACCTACTATCTAGTATATCCCCCTTTCTCTCTCTTCCCTCCTTACCCCTTTTCCCTTAGGAAATATGGAGAGAATTATGCTGGAGACTCCCCATGGACAGAGGAGCCTGGTGGGCTACAGTCCATGGGGTTGCAGAGAGTCAGACACGACTGACTGACTAAGCACAGGACATATGGCCAGATGACGTCTTTACCAATTAGTTTACATTCAGTGCCTCTCAAACCTTTTGGTCTCAGGACCCCTTTACAAATACTTAAACATTATTAAGGGTTTTTGTTTGTATGGATTGTATCTACTGATATTTTCCATAAAAAGAATTAATACTGAGAAATTTTTAAGTATTTATTTTAAAATAGCAATAATAAACCCATTATGTAATGACATAAATTAACATATTTTTTGAGAAATAAGTATATTTTCCAAAGCATCACAAAGTGAGATGTATGACGTTTTGAAAGTCTTTAATGTTTGACTTAGCAGTTCATGGGGTCTCAAAAGATGGACATGACTTGGTGACTGAACAGAAACAACATGAAAAAAATTTAGCTTCACACAGATATACATTTGTATAAGGAAGAAGTGTTTTTAAAGGTTTTTTCAGACAATCATGTATATTCTTCTTTGATGCTATACCAACATTCAGTAAGAGGTAGTTTCTTAAAGGTTAGTTGCTGTGTGAATCTAAAACACCAGTGAGCATTTCATACTCTTGTATGGAAATCCACTGGTCTTTGTTATACTTTGAATATATCTTTTACCCAAAGATGACCGTATAACATCACATAGTGGTCATTTCCAAAGTATTATTTCACTGAGTTATGCGCACCTTCCAAATGTTGACATCTATTTTTGTTGTTGTTGTTTAGTCACTCGGTTCTGTTTGACTCTTTGCGACCCCCTGGACTGCAGCACGCCAGGTTTTCCTGTCCATCACCAACTCCTGGAGCTTGCTTAAACTCACGTCCGTTGAGTCAGTGATGCTATCTAACCATCTCATCCTCTGTCGTCCCTTTATCCTCCTTCATTCAATCTTCCCAGAATCAGTGTCTTTTCTAATGAGTCAGCTCTTTGCATCACGTAGCCAAAGTATGGGTCTTCAGCTTCAACATCAGTCCTTCCACTGATATTCAGGGTTGATCTCCTTGCAGTCCCAAGGGACTCTCAAGAGTCTTCTCCAACATCACAGTTCAAAAGCATCAATTCTTCAGTGCTCAGCTTTCTTTATAGTCCAACTCTCACATCCATACATGACTGCTGAAGAATCCATAACTGACTAGACAGACCTTTGTCAGCAAATTAATGTCTATGTTTTTTAATGTGCTATCTCAGTTTGTCATATCTTCTTCCAAGGAGCAAGCATCTTTTAATTTCATGGCTGCAGTCACCATCTGCAGTGATTTTGAGGCCCAAGAAAATAAAGTCTGTCATTGTTTCCCCATTTATTTGCCATGAACTGATGGGACCGGATGCCATGATCTTAGTTTTTTGATTGTTGAATTTTAAGCCTACTTTTTCTCTTTCCCCTCCATCAAGAGGCTCTTTAGTTCCTTTTCGCTTTCTGGTGTAAGGGTGGTATCATCTGCATATCTGAGGTTATTGATATTTCTGCTGGCAATCTTGACATATTTTATTGCTGCTGCTGCTGCTAAGTCGCTTCAGTCGTGTCTGACTCTGTGCGACCCCATAGACGGCAGCCCACGAGGCGCCTCTGTCCCTGGGATTCTCCAGACAAGAATACTGGAGTGGGTTGCCATTTCCTTCTCCAATGCATGAAAGTGAAAAGTGAAAGTGAAGTCGCTCAGTCGTGTCTGACTCTTAGCGACCCCATGGACTGCAGCCTACCAGGCTCCTCTGTCCATGGGATTTTCCAGGCAAGAGTACTGGAGTGGGGTGCCCTTGCCTTTATTATGTAGTATTAAATATTCTTCTTCATTACTATTCTTACCAATCTCACCCACAAAGCTTTTAAGAACTGAAAAACAAAAACTATCATGCAATATACAAGTTTCTAAAAATTTTAATTTTATCCAGAAATCTCAATTTTTGTCATTAGTGACAAATCATAACTTTCCTTAAACTATAAGGCTTTATTCATTTTCATTTGAAAATGACTTCCAAATATTGAATCATAGTTTGTTTCTCAGTCTTACAAGTAAAAATGGTATTCCATTAAGTGGCTACTTTAGCTCACAACTCAATCAATTACACAACTAGGTTTCCTCCAGACAACCATAACATAGTTTGGTTTATGGGTACTTAATG
The DNA here is from genome assembly GCF_016772045.2 of Ovis aries. Taxonomy (NCBI): domain Eukaryota; kingdom Metazoa; phylum Chordata; class Mammalia; order Artiodactyla; family Bovidae; genus Ovis; species Ovis aries. The sequence continues at coordinate 90,942,199 of NC_056058.1, read as the reverse complement.
CATTCCTCCTATTCATCACTCAGAATATTAAATATATATACTCAGGGATTGAGATTTAATAAAAAATAGTTTCTCTGCTTCATCAGCATCTTTAAGCAAACTTACCTTTTTTCCCTCTTACTATATGGCAGTGAATAATACAATGAGTACTATACTTTAGCAGGACTACTGTGATCTGTGCTAAGTCACAGTTTTATTGTCCATTGCTTTTCAACTGATAATGCAAATGCCAACACAATGAAAAAGATAAATAATGTCTTCGTGTTATTATGCAGGTAGCCTGAAAGGGTCTCTGGAAACCCCAGAGGTTTGCAGACTGCATTACTGGACTCACGCTACATCTCCTTTCTGGAGCTGAGCATAGAATCCACGATAGCATTTGATAGTAACTGGATTCAGTAACTGGGCTCATCATGCTTCTCTTGGACTTTGGTCATAGTCACAGCTTCCACCCCTTTCTTGGGAAAGAGGGTCAACATAAGACCCTCTGTCCCCAACTCCTTTCCCTCTTATGCATCCATTTGTATGTTGTTGGTGTTCAATCACTAAGTTGTGTCCAACTCTTTGCAACCCCGTGAACTGCAGCATACTGGGCATCCCTTTCCTTCACTATCTGCTGGAGTTTGCTCAAACTTATATCCATTGAGTCAGTGATGCTATCTAACCATCTCATCCTCCACTACCCCCTTCTCCTTTTACAGTTAAAAATAGTTGTTGTCTGTCTGTTCCTATAATCCTCACAATGGTCTTATATATTATCCTGACTTTGCAGATCTTAAGTGAGACTCAGAGACATAAATAGACTGACTCATAGTTACATACCTAATAAGAGTAACTAAACCAAGGTTTGAGCACCAAGATTAACTATACTTCATTCACTCCTGGTGTTCTTTCTTTCACTTTCACACAGGAGCAGGAGAGTGAAAAGATTCCCTCAGAATTCTTGTGCAGAATGCATATATAATTACGCCATCAGAGAAAGGCCATTATTTGTGCATATATAGCTCAGTCGATCGAAGATTGCTTAGGTCATGTTTTTTCACTGATTTTAAAACTTTTTATCACATATTAACATCTCTGAATTTGGGCTGCATCTTAAAAATTAATGTCATATCATGGATTATTTGGGCTTCCCTGGTGGCTCAGATGGTTGAGAATCCTGCAGTATAGGGGACCTATGTTCGATCCCTGGGTCAGGAAGATGCCCTGGAGAAGAGAATAGCTATCCACTCCAATGTTATCCCGGGAGAATTCCATGGACAGAGGAGCCTGGCGGGCTGCTGGCCACGTGTCATGAAGAGTCAGACACAGCTTGGTGACTAACACTTTCTTTTCACTTTTCACATGAATTATTTGTTGACATGAAACAATGGTACCTTTTAGTGTTGATGGTATCATAGATGGATGAAATACGGAATGAAACAAGGCTGCCTCATGGCACAACCCTGAGGGGATGTAACTTTTACTGTGCACTCCCTAGAGTTGTACAGTGTATAGACTGTGTGGAATTACGGTGTTGCCCTAGTAGAGGTGATGTGGAGGTTTGTTCTTTTTCTTACATTTTATCCCCATTTGATCCCACAAATTGTATAAAGACCACCTGCCTACTGTTTGGCAAGTAGTGACCCCTCAACAAATGTCTATTTGTTACCTACATGTCTTTGTAGTCAGTTATGTTCATTTATATGCCAAAGCAGTTTGAGAGGTTTGAATTCGCTCCAGTGCTAGATATTATTTGAGAAAAATTTCCCTAGATGGTAAGTTCAGTTCAGTTCAGTTGCTGAGTCGTGTCCGACTCTTTGCGACCCCATGAACCGCAGCATGCCAGGCCTCCCTGTTCATCACCATCTCCCGGAGTTCACTCAGACTCACATCCATCGAGTCCGTGATGCCGTGCAGCCATCTCATCCTTGGTCGTCCCCTTCTCCTCCTGACCCCAATCCCTCCCAGCATCAGAGTTTTTTCCAATGAGTCAACTCTTCTCATGAGGTGGCCAAAGTACTGGAGTTTCAGCTTTAGCATCATTCCTTCCAAAGAAATCCCAGGATTGATCTCCTTCAGAATGGACTGGTTGGATCTCCTTGCAGTCCAAGGGACTCTCAAGAGTCTTCTCCAACACCACAGTTCAAAAGCATCAATTCTTCCGCCCTCAGCTTTCTTTATAATCCAACTCTCACATCCATACATGACCACTGGAAAAACCATAGCCTTGACTAGGCGGACCTTAGTCGGCAAAGTAATGTCTCTGCTTTTGAATATGCTATGTCGGTTGGTCATAAATTTTCTTCCAAGGAGTAAGCGTCTTTTAATTTCATGGCTGCAGTCACCATCTGCAGTGATTCTGAAGCCCCAAAAAATAAAGTCTGACACCATTTCCACTGTTTCCCCATCTATTTGCCATGAAGTGATGGGACCGGATGCCATGATCTTCGTTTTCTGAATGTTGAGCTTTAGGCCAACTTTTTCACTCTCCTCTTTCACTTCCATCAAGAGGCTTTTTAGCTCCTCTTCACTTTCTGCCATAAAGGTGGTGTCATCTGCATATCTGAGGTTATTGATATTTCTCCCGGCAATCTTGATTCCAGCTTGTGTTTCTTCCAGTCCAGTGTTTCTCGTGATGTACTCTGCATAGAAGTTAAATAAGCAGGGTGACAATATACAGCCTTGACGTACTCCTTTTCCTATTTGGAACCAGTCTGTTGTTCCATGTAATGACTCAATGACTGGATTAATAGAGATATTAGCCCCTAAGTATACTAATTATTTGCATAATGCCTTTTACTTTTAAAATTTCTTTTGGCATTTTCAAGATAACTGAAATAACTAACAGTATGACGACAGTACAGTGTCAATTACAGGTTACCTTCTGTTAGCACATCCTCATTGATTTTGCTTTATGTTCCAAGTTGTAGATGCTAATGATAAAATATGGGAGGAGAATAAAACATTTACTTGCTACTCAAGCACCTGAAATTAGCCCGGATGATATATCAAGATATTAAATGTGTCTTGAAACTGAAAAAAATGTATCTTGTTGAGTGGCTTGGAATGAATCTCTTCACATTTTTATTTGGTTGAACACAGTTTTTAAAATATCATGCTTGGTCTGACCCTTTGTGAGATATAGAGATGGAAAAGCCAAAATCCCCATTCCCTAGGGACTCACTCACAATCTAGTGGGGATGCTGAAGTAGTTATAGGCAGCTCAGATAGTAGGCAAATGGTGGTAAATATTTTGAAGCATTCATATGTTGCATTAGAGGGGTGTAAGAAAGGGAAAATATATTTTCAATGGGGAATCCAAGGGATCTTTTACAGCTATTAATACATCCTTGGTAATAAAAATCAGATCTTAGAGATTCAGTTACAGACTATGTCAATTTTAAAGTTGGAGAACCATTTTATACATTTTGTTTATTAAATACAATATTATTATAATGAGAATCTCAATTTTTATGCAGGTTATTTATAGAAATTCTTTGAAATATATGTTATGTAACATTTTTATTTGGTTGAGTATTTTAAACCACTTCAAAATGTTGGCACTTAAAGGAATTAATTAGATAGATGTTTCTGACCCATTCTCATAACTGTAATATTTGAATTTTCATTGAGTGCACTGGTATTTATTCTTGATGCTAAAATGGTTTTGCCACTGCTTTTAGCTCAAATGAAGCTAATTAAACATATAAGGAGAATATCAAAACTGCCAGAAGCATTTAATGTCCCTTAACTAATCTTTTTTTCTCTTGCCTTCCCTCCCTCCACCAAATGGTCTGTAGTATATTTACTTTATATCCGTCGTATATTCATTCATTATTTCAGAGAAATAATGCAGTTCGATAATAAAGCACCTAACCTTTGAATAAAGATTTGTAGATCAGAAAACACATTTGTATTTTGTTCCTTAGGAAATACAATATGAAATTGATGATGAGTAGTTTTCATTTTTTAAAAATTTCTACTTAGGTTTCACATTTTTAAAATTGCCAATGAAACTATTGACATTCGTTAGTTCCTTCTTACATGGGTTTATATAGTTATTTTGGGGAAAAGATCTAAATAAGCAGCTTTCTTCAAAATGGATTAACATGATGACCAAATTAATCTTCATGGGAGTTCTTGAAAGTCCTTCTGTACTGCAAATTATTGTTAACTAATGGAGCATCTTACATAATGTCATTTAAGTAGAAAAAAATGCAGAGATTCCATTTTAAAATTCTAAAATAACTGTGCTCATCTCCATGTACATGCCTTCCTTCATTACACTTTGCCCCACCCTTGACCTTAACTTCAGTTTTTGCTAGAGAAAGTTTGATGTAAGTCATACCCTATGTGAGAATATTTTAAAATTTCACTAGGATAAAGATTCTGATTTAGTCATCTTTTTTACCCTGCCCCGTGTGCTAAGTCACTTCACTCGTGTCCGACTCTTTGTGACCCTAAGGACTGTAGCTCGCCAGGCTCCTCTGTGCATGGGATTCTCCAGGCAAGAATTCTGGAGTGGGTTACTGTGCCCCTCTGTGGGAGATTTTCCAGATCCAGGGACTGAACCCGCATCTCTTATGTCCTGCTTTGGCAGGCAGATTCTTTACCACTGTGCAACCTGGGAAGCCTGTAACATATGACAGATTTCCTTGAACATATATAATACTCAATAAAATTGTTGGATGAATAAATGGACTGAATGACTTTGAGATTTGGCTTTACTTAGACAATGGCCATGGGCGAACTGTCATCTCCTTACCTCTATGCCTCATTTCCTGCCCTTCTTTCTTTCACTTATTCCATTCTAGCCTGACAGGCTCCTGCCTTTCAGCCTTTGCTTTGATCTTCTGCCGACAGTGGTCTGCCCAGCTCTATGTGTGGCTAACTTCCTGAATTCCTTGAGCATTTTCTCCAGTATCATCTCAATAGAGATATACCTTGACCATCCTAATTAAAATTAGAGCCCTGCTTGCATGCTCCCATTCCCTACCCACCGCTCCTTTTCAATACTTATTCCCTTCTAACCTATCATATAATTTACTTATCCGTCAAATATTGTCTAATGTCTGTCTCTCCTGTTAGAATAGGCTCTGAGGGTGCTGGTGTTTTTGTTTTGTCATTGATGTGCCCCAAGTGCCTAGCACAGCCTGGCACAGATTAGGCACCGATTGAATCTGTTGGCAGAAATGCATTGTTTCTTTTGTATTGTTATATCCTGGTAGTAATTTATGGCATGTGATGCCCTGTTTTGAGAGCTTTCCTATATGCCACATCCTTTGTGTGTTTCATTTTATACTCAGGTAGCCCACTCTTCACGGGAATTATTTGCTTATGCTCTTGTGTCTTGCATTTAATTAAGTATTCATCTTGTCTTATTCATCTTTGTATCCACAGTGTCTGGCTCATGATGGGTACCCAAATAGTAGCTAAATGGAGGAGTGAGTGGCCAATCTTTTATGTCGATAAGGGTGACATTCTTATAGGGAAACTCATAAAATGGAACCTAGTGACCCTATCAGAGAAAATAAGTGTTTCTTTGATGACTATGGAAAACTGAAAATGCTTCAAACACTTTAAAGACTAATTTTAAAATATTTTATAATATATTTAAATAACAAAGAGTGTGTCATATATATGACATTAAATCTTAGTTTGAATAGCAATAGCAACCATTTAGCTAAAAGTATGTAGGAAAAGGATGCCCATTGACTTGAAATGTTTCAAAAAATTTTGTAAGATTAATAATAAAAAAGGCTGTATTTAAAGGCCTAAGCATAGTTCCCCTCTCTGTTGAGCAGCCTTCTGGTTTACTGCCTTGTGCAATTCAAGGCACACTCCTGAGACCAGAGTGATCCTATAATAGAGCCACTGAAGTGACACTCATCTAGTCCAATTAGTTGTGCCAGGCTCTATTCTCACCACACATTCTGAGGAATTCTTGTCCTTGCTCAGCTTCACCCCCAGACTGACCTCACCCTACGTAAGGAGGATGTCTGTCTTTCATTCAGCAGCTTCCCAAGTACTGCTTTCTCCAGAGCTAAAACCTCTGTGCCAAGGGGGCATCTCCCCCGACACTGGTCTGATCTCTGTAGACCCTTACTTACAGGAAAAAGATAAAGCCGCTACACCAAAATATCCTAAATAGATATGCAATAATATAATTCTCAGAACTAGCCCAGAAAGATTACCCAGTTAGCTTATAATGGTCATTTTTAGACATTTGAAACGGAACGCTTTTTTCATCATGTCAGTTGAACATCTAAAAGTAGAACATTGTAGAGAGGTAGCTAATATTACTGGACATTTTATAGGACTCTGTTCAAATTCTAAGGAATTCTTCACGAAGTACTTGCCCTCTGTCTATTAATACCTAACTTTAATGTTCCCTCCTTTGTAAACTCTTCCTGACCCTCTCACCCCTCCTTGTCCTGCGCCCGCCCCCCCACTGCAAAAGCAAGGGTGCACACACGGACACTCCCCAAAGCGATCACAGCCTCCTCCCCCACCTTGTAAACTGCATTTAGTATAAGTTTAAGCACTTTTTCCAAATTAAGGAAATAATTGAGTTTATATGTTTACTATCCAAAGTAGATGTCTAATCATTTCATATAAAAGCTTACATTTAGTTCATTTCTCCATAAAGGTCTCTTTGCCAAGGTTGTCTGTGACTAGAATTATCATCTACTTTACACTAGAATCTCTGGTCAATTTTTGTGCTTAAGGGAGTCAGTTCAAATTGTGGTGGGTAGCCCAGATTGTCCACGTTCACCTGCTTAAAATTTACAAGGAACTTTATTGATGACACTATTGCATTGTGAAAATACTGTTACTATTTCAATCATCAAACTAAGAATTGCCACTGAACCCTGATAATGACTTATGCACTTATTAGCAAGGGCAGTATAAACAGCAGCTCCAACAGGTTAAGCCTTTGAATGGATTTCTATCTGTGAATATACTGTGGCAAAAATACCACTTAATATTTTTTATTATAGGATAAATTTTTAAATTGGAGAAATGATCGATTATAACAATTTTAAGATTAAGAATATTGGCAAAGATGTATTTAGTCAGTTTGTCTTTCAGTTGTTCTAATATGCATTAGTTCTAAGTCCTGTCTCTTCTAAATAGAATGTATGTGATCAAGAGTGTGTCTCTAAATGAGAAAAATTTTATAACTGTATTATAAATCTGGTGATTTGAGTACTATCTGTAATTTTGTTTTGTGTTGCCTTATGTGCATTAGTAGATTAAATAAACTTAAATGTGGCTGAGTTAAATGTGGGAATATGGGAAGAAAGTCAGAAGAGCCGTAACTTATATTTCATTGCGAAAAACAATTGACATGAAACTCAACCAACTATTCTTAATGAGTTTACGGTTCAACTGTTAACAGGTGATTTTTCAGAGAAGTTTTTCTTTCTTTCTTTCTTTTAGTACCTCAGCCAATAAATTCTTACACTATTCATCAAATATTTATTGAAAAGCACTATGTTAGGCAGTTGGGATATGAAGATCAATAAGACGTCAACCGTTCCCATATGAACTCAATAATAAGGGTATGGACACAATGAGAGAGGAATGTGTCAGATTCTAGATAGTACTCGAGTTGGAGACCCAGGGGACATAATCCAGTTAGAGGCTGAGCATGACAGATCCAGGGACAGTTTCCTGGATGAGGTGATACCCGGAAAGCATCTCAAGTTATCACCACTAAGTAGAGGTTGAGGGGAAGAAGTGTACAAGAAGGGGAGAAGATATTCACAATAGAAGAAATTATATAAACAAAGGCACAGAAGCGAGAAAGAGTATGTGTGTTTGAGTTCAGGGGAACGTAGTTAGACTATAAAGTTTAACACTAGAAATAAAATTATTAATTTATAAAAAGTAGTATCTAAAGAATATGTTAATTTTTCAAAGCAGATACAATGATTTTTGTTTAGTTACTTATTATATATCTTGAACCATAACTGGAGTTTAGCTGTTTATTGTGTTCGGTTTAACATAATATTACAGAATTCTTATCTTCAATTAGTTGACAGTGTGTGGCTAAGAAAATAAAGTGAATATTTAGCATAGTGTCTGGTACCTGCACTACTATTAACTTTTATTTTCATCTGGTCTGTTTATGGTTCTGTTAACATTTGACTACTTTAAATGACTTATTATGACATATGCAACAAATATGTGAATTGTAAAAATAATAAACACCAGAGTACCTACCCAACTTAAGAAATAGAATTTTAACAGTACCTTAGAAAACTCACCCATGCCTCCTCTAGTCACATCCTTGTCTTCCCTTTCCTGAAGTATGAATTTTGTATTAATATTCTCTGTGCTTTTTCTTATAACTCACTATATTTGTTTTCCTAAATATTAATTATATCATTTTTTTTCTTTCCCTTATATCATATTTACTTCCTTTCTGGAATTTGCAATTATTTTTTGCACATAGTGTTAATATATGTTTAGCAATAGTTCATTTTTGTTTCTATATGGTATTTATTTAACTATCTGCTTTACTGTTCATGGACATTGCTAGTGTGTTTTCTAGTTTTTGCTGTTTTGAGCTTCTAATGAACATTCTTATATTGTTTCTGGTGTTCATATGTAAAAATTTTCTCTAGATTCTATGCTTAAGAGTAGAATTACTGACTTAACAAGTTATTTCTGAAAGTAGTATGAATTATCCTGATCAGCAGTACACTTATCTTCCTTCATATCATTCTCAGATCTTTGTGTTATCTTTTACATTTTTGCTAATTTGAAGATTATTATATGGTATCCTATTGTGGTTTTAACTGGCATTAGCTTTATTACTAATGGGGCTGAATATATTTTCAAATTTAATTGGCCATCTCAGTTTCCTCATTTGTAAATAACCCATTATGCCCATTTTGTTATTGTTTCTTTTGTTATTTTTTCTTATTGATTTGTAGATGTTATTTACATATTACAAGCCACTCTTCCACTCTGGTTTGTCTTTTCATTTGTTTAATGTCTCTTGAGAACATTCTTAATTTAAATATACTAAAATTTATTAGTTGTTTTCTGTATGATTTATCTTTTAATGTCGTGTTTAAGAAGTTCTTACCTACTCTGAGTTCACAAATATATTCCCCTATGTTTTCTCTCATGTGCTTAAGAATTTTTCATTTTACAGTTTCAGTTCACATTCTATCAGGAATTGATTTAAGTTTGTAGTGAAGTGAATCCAGTTTCATTTTTTTCCATTTTGATAATTATCCTGATCCTCTTTATTCAAAAGACAAACTTTTCTCCAGTGATATTTAAGTGTTTTGTCCAGTAGAATTTTGTTTTTGTGGTTGCTCTGAGGGTTACATCTCACTTAAATTTTTCCAAAGTTAAGACAGTTGTCTCAACCTTATTTTTAAAATAATCCATTTTTTCCCCTACAGATGTGAAGTTCGACCTTTAGCAAACACTGAATTCTTACATCATTCCCTTTGTCTCTGGGTATCATCATTCTGGTCCCTTCAGAGGTCTGGCTATACTTGCCACTGCCATTCTAATGGAACTTTTGAGATTTTATTGTACATTTAGGGCTTACCTGGTGGCTCAGAGGTTAAAGCCCCTACCTGCAATGTGGGAGACCTGGGTTTGATCCCTGGGTTGGGAAGATCCTCTGGAGAAGGGAATGGCAACCCACTCCAGTACTCTTGCCTGGAGAATCCCATGGATGGCGGAGCCTGGTGGGCTACAGTCCATGGGGTCACAAAGAGTCGGACACGACTGAGCAACTTCACTTTCACTTTCACTTTTGTACATTTAATATCTGGCAGTGCCTCACACAGTAATAGTCCTCACTTTATTCTTCTATCCTCACCCTACCCCACTCACCAGTTTTAAGTTTGGGAATTTATCTTTTTTGTAACTGCCACCAATACAATCAATCTCATCCCCTTTTGCACTCCCTCTCCCCCATCTCTATCTTTATTAAAATGGCATTAGGTTACAGAGATGATAATTTTTACATTATAATGTTTCTTTTCCTGTAATAATTCTTTTACATTTGCAAGAAGGCAAATAGTTATGATCACTTGGCTTTATAATATATCTATTTGACTATTGCGGCTCTCCCCATCTATCTTTTTATGCTATCATTTCCTCATGCATATGTGCTTAATTTTACTTCCTAGGCAATTGAAATATATGATGGATTTCAGAAGCAGTTAAAGTGTCAATTTAGAAATGGTGTTAGGATGGCCCATGGACAGGATATGCTAATTGATTAGATGAGGATTAAAGAAGAAGAAATATAAGAGGTCTCCCAGGACCTGTCTATTCCATTGGGTTATAATGAGAATCAAACAGTGAAATAGTTTGTTACTTTAAAGATGTATAAAACACATGTAATATAAGGTGTGTTAGTGTTTGTGAGAACTGAAATTTCAACTAAGGAAGTTACTGCAATGACCAGTGAGAAATAATGTAAAAGTCATTTTATACCTGTGCAGCTTTTCCTCTGTTAAATGTATAGCTATGCAAATAAGTGGTAGGCCATAATTCCTCAGCGTTTATGATTCCATGAAATAATGAAGTAATTCTTATTAAAATAGGCATTTTATTTTCTTCTCCCACCTGAAAATGAGCTACCGTATAAGAGTTTCCACTGGTTTTAATAAAGGGAAAGGAATACCAAGTTACATTTTATCAGTCGGTTGTATTCTATCTATAACTCTCTAAAATATAAAAACACTTAATGAGTCATTAAGCAAAATGAGTGAGTTCTGCTTTGCCTTTAGTGTTAATCTTTCAGTGCTATAGAATATATTATCAGAGAAAATAAAGTCCAAGAACTAAGCACCCTTAATATCTAACAACAAGCACAATTAATAAAAGATGAACAGATTTAATTTGGAGCTTCCCTGGTGACTCAGTGGGAAAAAAAAAATACCTGCCAATGCGGGAGACACAGGTTTGATCCTTGGGTCAGGAAGATGGAGAAAAATGGCAACCCACTCCAGTATTCTTGCCTGGGAAATCTCATGGACAGAGGAGCCTGGTGGGGTCAGTCCACGGGGTCCCGAAAGAGTCGGACATGACTTAGCAACTAAACAACAACAACGATGTAGATAAAGACTATAAAAGCTTAAATGCTCACTGTAAAATCCATAGAGCGGAGGACACCATATTGTGCTCTGAGCAGAAGGAGCAAGCTTCCCTGGTCCTCAGGTGTCCACAGGTTCTCATGATACTAAGGAGCCCATCACAGATTTTAGAGTTTCTCCTCACCTCGCACAGGCTGACCTATGTGCCTGCATCTTTTTCCGTATACTTACACAGCTCCTCCAAACTGTTCTGGGAACTCAGGATATAAGTCCTCCTGCTTTTCAGATACAGATCAGATACACAAGTCTGCCTTTTTTAGTGCATATCATGAAGCGGAAGAACTGGAGCTCCGTTCTTTAGGCATTGTTGCTGTTGTTCAGTCGCTTAGTCCTGTCTGACTTTTTACAACCCCGTGGACTGCAGCACACCAGGCTTCCCTGTCCTTCACCGTTTCCCGGAGTTTGCTCAAACCCATGTCCATTGAGTCAGTGATGCCATCCAACCATCTTGTCCTCTGTCGTCCCCTTCTCCTTGTGCCTTCAGTCTTTCCCAGCATCAGGATCTTTTCAAATGAATCAGTTCTTTGTATCAGGTGGCCAAAGTATCGGAGCTTCAGCTTCAACCTCAGTCCTTCTAATGAATATTCAGGATTGATTTCCTTTAGAATAGACTGGTTGGATCTCCTTGCAGTCCAAGGGACTCCCAAGAATCTTCCCTAACACCACAGTTCAAAAGCACCAATTCTTCGGCTCTCAGCCTTCTTTATGGTCTTACTCTCACATCCATACATGACTACTGGAAAAACCATAACTTGGACTCAATGGACCCTTGTTGGTAAAGTAATGTCTCTACTTTTCAATACACTGTCTAGGTTTGTCATAGGTTTTCTTCCAAGAAGTAAGCATCCCAAGGCTTTTTTGTTTTTTTAAACAAGTAGAAAAAATTGGTTGTTCTTAGATTTATAGACATACATGTGTGTAGTAATAAATGATTTTATGAAGTTACTGAGTTTTAAACAGAGCACATCTGTATATGTATATACATATATAAAAAGTACTGTTGGGTTAACTCAAGATTAAGGAATCTGAAGACAGTGAAACTTAGTTCAGTTCAGTTGCTCAGTCATGTCTGACTCTTTGCAACCCCATGGACTGCAGCGTGCCAGGCCTCCCTGTCCATCACCAACTCCCAGAGTTTACTTAAACTCATGTCCATTGAGTCGGTGATACCATCCAACCATCTCATCCTCTATCATCCCCTTCTCGTCCCGCCTTCAATCTTTCCCAGCATCAGGGTCTTTTCAAATGAATCAGCTCTTCGCATCAGGTGGCCAAACTAGTGGAGTTTCAGCTTCAGCATCAGTCCTTCCAGTGAATGTTCAGGACTGATCTCCTTTAGGATGGACTGGTTGGATGACTCTCAAGAGTCTTCTCCAACCCATAGTTCAAAAACATCAATTCTTTGGCACGCAGATGACTTCAACTTTCTGAGTACCAGTTGCCTTATCTGTCGAAAGAAGATAATAGCAGCTACTGCCCAGAGTGTTATGACAATTAAAGGAATTAGAGCCTATTAGGCATTTAGTAGAGTATATATATTTCAGAGTAAGCACTTGAAAACTGTTGGCTGTTTTTAATCACTGTTTTCGTGGATTCAGGATTTCTTGAAAACATCATGCCATTTCATTTTCCTTGTTCTTTTGAGATGGTCTGTTTTTCGCCTATTATCTTTTTCATCTTCTATGGCGTTCTCTTAAATTTTAAAATAGCAAAAGAATGTAGCAGATTTATAGCAATAGGAAAATAATCAAATATAAGATTATCTTAACCTTTAGGACAAAGATCTGAGCACATGTTTTCACTGTTCAAAGTGCTATCTGACCTATCCCTGGATTTACCAAAGTAGTATAATCATCAATAATTAGAAAATAGTTTTTTCTGTTCTATTCAATTATAGACTTACAAAAAACATTATTTGATAAAGAATTATTATTAGTAGCTGAAGTTTATGGACATTTAAATGACACCTTTATCAAGTAAAATTTATCTTTAAAAATTAACATTTCCCATAGCATTCTGTATATTTATCTTTGGTACATTATGACAGTGATCTCATAATCTCATGTTTATGAACTCAACAGAAAATTCTTGTTACATTCTGTATTTTTATGTTGAATAATTTTGTTTTAAATTTAACTTCCAAGTTACACATTCCTTTGTTTTATAACCTCCACTTTACATTATCTGTGGAAAAAATTTTTTTTCAATTATTTGTTAGTGTCTCATTCCAAGACTCCCAAGGTTTTGCCTGTGCTTTTTGAGTTAAGATGTGCTCCCAATCTTCCAGTTAGGTCAACCACAAAAATTAAGATATGATAGAAGGTCAGTGGAAGAAATTCATATCAAAACAACTACTCACCATGTCATTATGACAGCCTGCTGTAACAAATGTGCTTCTGTTTTAACTTATGACAATTAATTGCTAAAAGTAATTTAATCTGACAGAGGCAGGGTGTTGAAAGGCTCCAGGAGATGTCATAAAAGCGACCTTTCTGCCCATGTGCTGCCAAAAGCCATTTTAACAAGGAGCTAAGGAAGCAGTGCAACTTCTTTTGTACTTTGTTAATTAGTTATTGATTTGAAACAATGCACTTACAAATACTGTTCGAGGACTTAGGTGCCAGCAAGGTTAGCATGTGACAGTCTAGTTCTGATGATCTTTATAGTGTATAAAGATTCTTTGAAGCCTTTTGTTCTGTTACCCTAAAATTGAGATTGTCTAGTTTGCTAGAATGACTACAGTTTTATTTTGTCATGCATCTTTTTAATTTCAAATATTTTATATATTAATAATCTGATACTTAATCATACTTTAATTACATGAGGTCGTTCCAATTTTCAGAAGCCTCACTTGTGGATTTAGTCTCAAGTAATTACATATTCTACAGAGGAAGTATATGTGGTTTGATTAGAGATGCCAAAGGGAACACGGAAATAATATTTCAGTCTAAAAAGAAAGCAAGGTACAGGTTCTAGAATTCCTTTATTGAATATACTAGTTGATCCCTTTTTTAAAATATGGGTATATGATTCTTAGTTTCAGTGATTTCAGCATGTTGCTAATAGAAGCTAATAAGCTTCCTATAGTTCTGTTAGAAAAGTTACCGGATTGCTTTAAATTAATTTTCTTAATAAAGTATTTAAGTGCAAGTTAACACTTCAGGCCTTTGTAAAAGTCGGCTTGCAAGGTACTGTGGAGGATAGAAAGACAGACCCGGTGTAGCACATGGGTAACAGGGGTTTTCAGCTCAGACTTGCCCTGATCTAATCCTGAATTGCACTAATTCTGTTCTCACTTGAACAAGCCACTCAGCCTTTCTGTGCCTCACCCGTGCGATGGGAGTCATAATAGTACCTGCCTCATCGTGTGATTATGAAGACTAAGTGAGTTAATACATGTAAAGTACTTGATCACAAACTGGTAAGATGTAACCACGTGATAAATGTTAGTTGCTAGCATTACTATAATAAGTAATAATAGTAACATAAGTATGATTAGTTTTCTTACTTTTTATCATATTTTTCTTATTAATTAGGATATATTTGCAATAAATAGCAGATAATAAAAATAGCATGGTAAAATTGTTCTCTGTCTTTTGTGATGGATGATAAAGGAAACATTTGATGTGCTCTTATTCTAAAATTCCAATTTATTATTTTACTAAAAATACACAAAAGTTCCCAGTTTAATTGTTTACATGGTGAGAAATCTAAGCTGTGGTAGAGGAAATATTTTTCTTAGCATAGAAGCATTCTAAAATACCTGCTTTTTATTAAAACCTTTACACTAATCAAGGCAAGTTGAAAAGTTTTTTCAAGTTAAATTATTTCAGTAAATAGACAAAACTTCATGAAAAAACATTTTGTGCTAAGCACCGGTTTTATTTGAGTAAGTAATTGCCTAACATGCCCATTGAGAAGGAATGCATGTGAGAGCACTGATCAGTTTAAAACTATTAACTGATGAAATTGATAAAAATGTGAAAGGTCTATAGTAGCTATTGTTGGCTAGATATAAAGAAAAGATTGCCCTCACCCAGTGTGATGAGGATGTGAGAGAGCATAAACCTTTCTACCAAGCTGTCTTTTTCCTGGGAATCTGTCTCATTGGAATAAAACCATCACTAATTCAAATCTATAATCACAGCATTGTGAAAATATCAATTGATAACCAAAATTTAATGTCTAGATTTAAAATTGTAAGATAGACTAGGTTTCTAATAAATGAATTCTAGAAATTCTGCCTTGTCTTCACTTTTTGGAAGCTAAAATGGTACTTAAATTCACATTTTTTGCTAATTTAGACTATAGATGTTTGAACGAATTAGGTTTTATTACAACATGTGGAGAAATTAGATAATAGTTTGAATTAATATTATGTTTTTATTATTATATTTTCAAGGTGTTTTAAGAAGTTGGTTTGTGACAAAGTAAATAATTATTCCAAGTATGTAAATAACTTATTACATCTTAGATATATCCTGACAGAATTCAAACATCTGTCATAATGCTATTTTCCAGGCTTCTTATTTTGTATCTCTTCAACCTCCCCATGGTATGTTCTTTGTTCCCAAGTTTTTATTCTATTTGATTAAAAGAAGGTATAATTTTAGAGGTCTCACAGGTTAGCCTCCATGTTCAAATGAGGAGCGTGAGCATCCAAGATGATAAGTGAACTCCCCAAAGTCATAAAGCTGTTAAAGGGCACTCTCTGGACGAGAATGGGTCTTCATCTGTGTGTGTGTGTGTGTGTGTGTGTGTGTGTGTGTGTGTGTGGGTGGTGAGAGAGAGAGGGCGGGGGAGGAATGAGAGAGAATGTTGTCACTGGCAAATGTAACTAATCCGTCCACAGTTTTAAAATAAATTATTAATTATTTGGGAGCAGTTCCTCTTTCACAGTATAATCACAGCCAGATCATCTGGTTAACATGTGTCTTACAAAAGAGGGTTATCAAACCATAAGTGTTTACATTTGATCCACCGATGCCTAACAATAATTGTCCTGCCTACACAAAAGCCTCAGCTTCCTAATGCTTAGTTGCTCAGTCATATACAACTCTTTGTGATCCCATGGGCTGTAATCTGCCAGGCTCCCCTGGCCATGGGATTCTCCAGGCAAGAATACTGGAGTGGGATGCCATTTCCTACTCCAGCAGCTTCCTAAGGCCTCCAGGAAATACCAGCTTCTGTAAAGTTTACTTCCCTTCCACTCCTTACATTTCTATAAAATGTTCTATGGTATGCCTTACTTTCTTAGATGTGTGCTCACTCGCTGAGTCGTGTCCAACTCTTTGTGACCCCAGGGACTGTAGCCCGTCAGGCTTCTCTGCCCGTGGGATTTCCCTGCCCAAATTCCTGGGAAATGGGTTGTCACTTCCTCTTGCAGGGGATCTTCCTGACCTAGAGACTGAAGCTGCCTGCATAGGCAGGTGAATTCTTTAACACTGAGCCACCTGGGAAGCCCACTTTCTTAGATAGAGCACATTGAAAATAATCGAACCTTTTCTTGATGACCCAGGGTTAACATATGAGTTTTTGCTATAATTATTGTTTTAGATTCAGATATAAATACTATGGGACATACTTAGCTTTTGTCTAGAGAATGTTCTAGACTGGACTGTCTGGAATGCTTGCAATGTCTTCAATGTGCTGTCGTAATGCTAATTACCTTTAGGATTCTTCTAACCTCACTCCTTCCCCAGCACACAGACCTACACAGCAGGTGTTTCTTTTACCTCTCACTCTCCTGAAATACAGTCAGCCGTTCATATCCACAGGTTCCTCTTTTGTGGATTCAGCCATCTTCTATAAGCAACAAACATAAAACTAAGTCATTTTGTATATAGGACTTGACCATCCTTGGATTTTGTTATCTATGGGGGGTCCTGGAACCAATCTTCCGTGGATCCCAAGGGATGACTGTATCCATTAAATGTCAGTAACTGGATCAGCCTTGTTTAGTAAAATGCATGTTTGAGGTATGCATGCATCACATCCATCCTTGCTGCTCTGACTTCATTCCTGTGCTGATTGTGCTAGCACAAAGTAGCCAGTAACAGTCTAGCAGACACAAACCGGTCAAGTCTTTCTGTCTTCTTGTCTTATTTTCTCTTCTATGATGCACACTGTCCGGTGAGTGATACCATGTGATACAAAGATCTTCACTTGGTATACGTCATTACTTTCTTCAAGCTTCTAAGAGCATTACTGTCTCCCCAGGGTTATTGCTAGGATGTTGTGGTAGGTAGCATAATGGCCTCCAAAGATGTCTACATCCTGGTCCCCGAAACCAGTGAGTATGTTATTTTACATGGTGAAGGAATTTTGCAGATATGATTAAGGACCTTAAAATAGGGAGATTATCCTGGATTATCCGGGTAAACCCACTGTAATCACACAAGTTCTTAAACGTGGGGAAAAAAAGGCAGAAATAGAAGCGAGGGAGCTGTGACTATGGAAGAATGTCTAGAAAGGTGCGAGGCTTCTGGCTTTCAGATGGAGGAAGGGGGCAGCAAGCCAAGGGGGCAGACTGTAGAAGCTGGAAAAGGCAAGGACATGGATTTTTTCCCTTAGAGCCTCCAGAATGGACTCTTTGGTTTTAGCTCATTGAGACCTATGTCAATACACATTGAGACCTATGCCAATACCTGTGTCTAATACACAGAACTGTAAGGTAATAAATTAATGTGTTTCTTTAAGCCCCTAAGTTTGTGGTATTATGTAACGATAGAAAATTTAAGCAGGTATTAAATCCTGTATCCTCAGTGGGTACTTATGTGTCAGTTAACTTTCTTTATCCAACTTAATGTTCTGCCTACCTCAATTTAGCACTTTTCAGAATTCAGTCCCCTATAGTCCCCTTGCTTCCTGTGGAATTCTCCAGGCCAGAATACTGGAGTGGATAGCCATTCCCTTCTGCAGGGGATCTTCCCAACCCAGGGATCGAACACACATCTCCTGCATTGCAGGAGAATTCTTTACCAGCTAAGACACCAGGGAAGCCCAAGTGGTTATTGTCTTAGGCAAAAGTTGGTGATAGCTTGGGCTGAGATAGTAAGAGTAGAAATTAAGAGAAGTTTATGGATTCTAGAAATATTTTGGAATATAAATAAGTTGGATCAGTAAAGAGGAAGAGGAGGATGTCAAGGATGACTTCCAAATTTTTGGCTTGAACAACTGGGTTATTGGAGGTACCACTTGACAAGATGAAAAAGAAAGAACAGATAATAGGATTTGGGAACCCAATGCAGAGTTTACTTTTGGACATGATGAACTTGAAATATCTATGAAATTCACATGTGTTTGACTTGCTTCTGAATACCAATCCTTTGTCAGTTGTAATCATTATGAATTTCTTACTTCCCTGGTGGCTCAGGCGGTAAAGCATCTGTCTGCAATGCAGGAGCCTGGGTTGGGAAGATCCCCTGGAGAAGGAAATGGCACCCCACTCCAATATCTTGCCTGGAGAATCCCATGGATGGAGAAGCCTTGTAGGTTACTGTCCATGGGGGTCACAAAGAGTTGGACACGACTGAGTGACTTCACTCACTCACTCACTCATAATTTATTAAGTATAGCCATATTGACAAGTAGGGTAGCCTTGAATCTGTCTCCAAGACTGATGGCTGTCAATAATAATAATATCATAACACCTAAAAGGCAGGAAGAAAATGAGTACCTTCAAGATCTCTCTAGTTTATAGTTTCTTCTGTTTATTTTCATTATGTTTAAGGTAGAATCATATGAAATTGCCATTTTTAAGGTCAAAAGTGTCTAATGTTGGTAACTTCATATGGTTCCACTTACTATTTAAAGACAAAATAATGGTCCTTTATTTTTGAAGATGTTTTCATTAGATGTATGCTGTAAATGAGTTTTATGCATTTGTATATACTCCTAGTCTTTTAATCATCATTAAACACAAATGCCTATACTTTTAAAAAGATAACTCATTTAAAATATGCAAAAAAGGAAGATAAAATTTTAATTCAAAGTATTTAGCTGGGTTAAGGCAAAATTAATTCCATATGATATTATAAAATATATTTTACGCATAACTGTTCTTATAAATGTTTTGTTCTGTACTAATGTACAATTTATACTCTTTTCCTCCAAATTTTAAAGCTGAATCATATGATATTCTTCTATGTGTCTTTCTGAATTAGGGCCATATGGTATTTGTGTTACATTTCTTCCGGAAGCATACCCTACTGGCCAGTTCCTAAGAATATAAATTTTCTTTTATCTTGTACCTGTGGATTGCTTGGGTGCAAGGAAGTATAACTTAACATTTTTCATCCTCGTAAATCCCTCTGTCTTGGATACCTGCTTCCCATTTGGATTTTATTGAGCCATATTTTACCTAATGAGGTCTTAGCTTTTTAAAAAGAAATAACTTTGATTTGTAAATTTTGTCATAAAAAAGTGTGGATTTTATATTAGTGTTCTTTCTCCAGCTGATGTCTCCAGTGTAAATAGCAAATCAGTGGTAGTACTAAGGGCAGCTAGTGAAGGGTTTGTGTGTGTGTGTGTGTGTGTGTGTGTGTGAGACATAGGCAACACAGCTGGAGCTAATGGCATAGGTATGTGCTGATTTACAGTGAAAAATGCTAGACTTTATTATTCATAGAGTAGCTCTCTTAGTAGATGTGCTTATTTACCATTGTAATCACGGAAATATTTATATGAAGTAAAACAAAATAATCTTGAAGTTTGGATTTTAAAAGTGGATGATTTTTTAAAAAAACCCTGAAATTCATTCAATTTTCATTTTACTTTCCAAAAGTCAGTTATAAGTTTAAAATATATACTATAGGAGCATTCATTTTATAACTTCATAGCAACAGGTTAGCTGAAGAGAAATCTGTCAAATTTGGCAGTGGTTCAGAAAATATGTGAACCTGTCACTGTAAGCAGTCTCAAAGGGCGAAATACTTTACAGGAGCTAATTAACCTTAGAAAATAATTACACAAATATGCAAATGTTGTTTAGATAATTCCATGTGTTATCAGCTCAGGTAGTCCATCATAAATGCAGAGCCTGCAATGCCTAGGTAGTAGAATCTGGCATAGTTGATAAGGCTTTGGTTACTGTATCACTTTTGTTTGGCATTTAAGAATTAATGATGGCAAGAGTGCGTCAGGAAATTCAACCTGTACTCTGAATACTGCTGAGTTCCGCAGTGTAAATATTCTATGCATTCTGCCACTAGCAAATTCTAATTAATGGATTTACTTTTTGTCTTTTCATGCACTTTGTACATTTGCATATTCTAAAATCATCCAGCTTGAAGTGCAATACAAAATGCACTCTGATATGAAATTCATGGAGAAACCTGTAAAGCAGATTTAGTATGTTTGCATTTCTGTAATTGAGGCATATTAGAAAGTCTTTCCTATTGAAATCTGTTTAGCTTCAAAATACATTACTGATAGTATACACTGTCTGGATTATGGTTTATAAATATATAATGATTGTGGACACGGTGTGGGCTGCAGGTTGGAATGACACAAATGTGCCTTGGAACAGCACCACCTTATTTATAAAATGGAATTTTCATAATGTAATCTGTCAGAAATGTATATTAAAAACTACTCTAAGTTTATTAGTTCCTGTGCTACCATTATTGTACATAACTGCTGCAGGAGGCAGCACGTTTGGCAGAATTTGTTACATCTCATAAGGATGGGGGACGACAGAGAATGAGATGGCTGGATGGCATCACTGACATGATGGACATGAGTTTGAGTGAACTCTGGGAGTTGGTGATGGACAGAGAGGCCTGGCGTGCTGCAATTCATGGGGTCGCAAAGAGTTGAACACGGCTGGGCGACTGAACTGAACTGATAAGGATGAGGATATGACTCTACTAAACACTGTGAATAGTTAAAAAAAAAACAAGAAGCCATAAATTTGTGAAAGTCTTGGGGAACAGTCACATAAGGAAGCCAGATTTTTTTTATAGCTAAGGTTTATCTCCTTTATTATTTCTCTTTAAAAATAATATTTTGAATTAAGCTGCTTACTTGTCTGTCACGTGCCCTTCAGATGTGACTCTCATGTAGTGTCAGCTTTCTTTGGGCAGTTCAGGGTCGCTGTTGCTCCTGTCAGTCGGGGTGCTTTAGACGCAGTACTGTCCCTCACCATGCTCAGTTACGGTGCTGGTAGTCTTCGTCTCCTTGCGCTGTATCTGCTCTTCCAGTTTCTGTGGGTTTTCTCTTTTTGCAGCCATCGCTTTTTGCTCTTGCACCAGTTTGAAACAAGCCCTTTGATTTGCAGCTTGTAAATGTGCGGTGGGTTCAGTACAGATGTTAGAATTTGTTAGATGTAGAGCTCCTGCTCAGAGTCATATACCCTCTAAGAAGCCAGCACTAGTTCTTCAGTATGATTTCTCATTTTTGTTGTTGTTGTTTACTTGCTTTATTATAAAGAGCATTCTTTTTGTACTAGCTTTGGAAAGTCCAGAAAGATCTAAAGGAGCTGAGAATAGAAAATATTCACAATCCCGCCATCCATAAGCAGCTGCTTTTAATCTTTTTGACTCTATCTAGTCTTTTTCAAGCCTTTTTCCAACAGTGAAAATTATACCACCTATAAAATTAGATGAACTGTGTGTACTATTTTATAATCTCGTTGAATAGCTATATAATATTTCGTTAGAAGTATTAACTTGCTTAAATATTTATTTTTGCATTATTGGCTATTTAGGCATCATCCAGATACACTTTTTTCTGTACATAAGGCAATGATGAACATCACCAAACAACCATCATTTTCCACTTTCCAGATTATTAGAATCTAGATTCCTGAAATGGAGTTGGAATATTCCTTTTGAAATGCACTTCATGGTACTTTGTCAGCAGTATCATTGCCAATAATACTAGCATTGTTAGTCATTTATTAAATGTCTATAGCATGTTTTCTAATTTATAGGCAGAATCTGAAACAATATATCTTCAAATTGCTCATATTCTAGAAGGAAGACATGACGTGTCATGTTAAATAAATAACAGAATAGAGAAGAACCAATGAAATAGTACAGGATTCAGTTTAAGCTTACATAGCTAATAGTGGAACTAATGTAAACTTGAGCCAAGAGTATTTTACAGTAGTTTTAGACATAGGCAGGATAATAATACTTATAAAGAGATTAAATACTTTCCATATATTTCTTGTAAGATGCTATCAGTCAAGGGTTAGTAAAACTCCCTTTCTATATGAGAATCTGACCTTCAGTTAACCTTCTAGCTCTGTGTCTCTGGAACCCTAATAAAGTGGTGTCTTACATTGAGTTTCCCAGATACAAAATTCTGAAGTTGCATGTGCGAAGTTTGTTGGAGAATTCTCTTGGAATCAGCACCTATCAGCTCAGTTCGCTTGCTCAGTTGGGTCTGACTCTGTGCCACCCCATTGACTGCAGCGCCCCAGGCCTCCCAGTCCATTACCAACTCCTGAGTTATATTCAAACTCATGTCCATTGAGTCGTTGATGTCATCCAACCATCTCATCCTCTGTCGTCCCCTTCTCCTCCTGCCTTCAATCTTTCTCAGCATCAGGGTGTTTTCAAATGAGTCAATTTTTCGCATCAGGTAGCCAAAGTATTGGAGTTTCAGCTTCAACATCAGTCCTTCCAATGAATATTTAGGACTGATTTCCTTTCAGATGGACTTGTTTGATCTCCTTGCAGTCCAAGGGACTCTCAAGAGTCTTCTCCAACAACCCAGTTCAAAATCATCAATTCTTCAGTGTTCAGCTTTCTTGATAGTCCAACTCTCACATCCATACATGACTACTGGAAAAACCATAGCTTTGAATAGATGGACTTTTGTTGGCAAAGTAATGTCTCTGCTTTTTAATATGCTGTCTAGTTTGGTCATAACTTTTCTTCCAAGGAGCAAGCGTCTTTTAATTTCATGGCTGCAGTCACCATCTGCAGTGATTTGGGAGCCCCCCAAAATAAAGTCTCTCACTGTTTCCATTGTTTCCCTGTCATTTGCCATGAAATGATGAGACTGGAGGCCATGATCTTCATTTTTTGAATGTTGAATTTTAAGTCAACTTTTTCACCCTCTTTCACTTTCATCAAGAGTCTCTTTAGTTCTTCATTTTCTGCCGTAAGAGTGGTGTCATCTGCGTATCTGAGGATATTGATATTTCTCCTGGTGATCTTGATTCCAGCTTGTGCTTCATCCAGCCTGACATTTTGCATGGTGTACTCTGCATATAAGCTAAATAAGTAGGGTGACAGTATACAGCCTTGACATACTCCTTTCCCAATTTGGAACCAGTCTGTTCTTCCATGTCCAGTTCTAACTTGCTTTTTGACCTGCATACAGATTTCTCAGGAGGAAGGTCAGGTGGTCTGATATTCCCATCTCTTTAAGAAGTTTCCAGAGTTTATCGTGATCCACACAGTCAAAGGCTTTGGCATAGTCAATAAAGCAGAAATAGATGTTTTTCTGGAACTCTCTTGCTTTTTCAATGATCCACTGAATGTTGGCAATTTGATCTTTGGTTCTTCCTTTTCTAAATCCAGCTTGAACATCTGGAAGTTCAGGGTTCACGTACTGTTGAAGCCTGGCTTGGAGAATTTTGAGCATTACTTTGCCAGTATGTGAGATGAGTGCAATTGTACGGTAGTTTGAGCATTCTTTGGCATTGCCTTTCTTTGGGATTGGAATGAAAACTGACCTTTTCCAGTCCTGTGGTCACTGCTGAGTTTTCCAAATGTGGTAGCATATTGAGTGCAGCACTTTCACAGCATCATCTTTCAGGATTTGAAACAGCTCAACTGGAATTCCATCACTTCCACTAGCTTTGTTCATAGTGATGCTTCCTAAGGCCCACTTGACGTTGTATTCCAGGATGTCTGGCTCTGGGTGAGTGATCTCGCCATCATGGTTATCTGGGTCGTGAAGATCTTTTTGTATAGTTCTTCTGTGTATTCTTGTCACCTCTTCTTAATGTCTTCTGCTTCTGTTAGGTCTATACCGTTTTTGTCCTGTATTGTGTTCATCTTTGCATGAAATGTTCCCTTAGTATCTAATTTTCTTGACAAGATCTCTAGTCTTTCCAATTCTGTTGTTTTCCTCTATTTATTTGCATTGATAATTGAGGAAAGCTTTCTTATCTCTCTGTGCTATTCTTTGGAACTCTGCATTCACGTGGGTTATCTCTTCCCTTTTCTCCTTTGCCTTTAGCTTCTCTTCTCTTCTCAGCTATTTGTAAGGCCTCCTCAGACAACCATTTTGGTGTTGTTTCTAGAGGCATTAGCTTCCGTAGGTTATAAAACTTTAAGGCAGTATTACTCCTATCTCTGCCCAAGGTGAGCCTGATTCCCTCATTCCTGAGCTAATACCCTGTGGGACAAACACAGTAACCCCCCGCAAAGTTCTCTGTTGTGTCTGCTATAGGAACTGCTAGGGAGTTTCCATTAAAAGGAATGCCTGGTGCTTCCCTGATGGCAAACTGTGATTCCCTTTCCTGGATCTTTTTATGTCAATGTATGTCAAGTATGGCCTAGAATAATCTTGTATAATGGTTTAGTTGTGCCTATGGATAACCCCCTAAGTGGATATTATAGGCATTTTTTTTTTCCTTCAGTTGAGTTAGGCTTTTTAGAACATTAGGTTTTTAATTTTAGGTTTAAAACTGAACAATAATTTGATGACCTTAGGAGTCAGGCTGAAAATATTGAAATACTCAGTGCACATGAATACTTCAGATTTCTTTTTCCTGCTACTCCTAAACCATTTTAATATGTATCATCTCCATAGACTGTGGATGAAAAAAATCAACTGTAATACTAATCTCTGCAAACAGTAGTCTTTACATTTGAACAGTGGAAAGAGCTGTTGGTTCTTAAGTCTCCTTTAGTCATAGATGGTTCATTTGGACCCGGTTGGGAATTTCCCTTATATCCTGAGTCACAACTTTTTGTTGATTTTTCCTCTGTAATCAGTTAGTCCATCCCTTGCTTCCCATTCGCTCTGCCATCAGTCTAAGTAGTGGGATAGTCTACTTTATCTATGAAATGCTGAACTGCTGCCTTGGAAGTGTTCTCATGTCTAGTTTTTGCCTAGTCTGAGCTGCATTACTCATGAGATCCCAGACTGTATTTCATGGTAGAGTTTTTCTCTAGGATTTTTTCTCTAGGATCTTACTATTTGCAAATAGTAAGAAGGAAGGCTGGAAAGGTAGAGTTTAAAGATGGTGGCTAAAGAGTTCCAGTTATAGTTGTTTGTTTTGTAGGCAATGGCAACCATTTTGGTAAATGACCTTTAAGACAAGAGAGTGAGTGCATCAGAGCTAGGCTTCAGGAAGATTAATCTGGCAAAAAGTAATGGGAAAGACTAGAAGAAATGAGACTAGTTAAAATTCATTGTTGGAGGACTCGGAATAGATGGGAATGAAACAGAAAGGGCAGATAGACTCTCAACAGTATACAGGAAGGATTTTTGACTGTGAGAAGAAAGCAGGGAGGGCTTCACTGATATCAAGTAGTGTGGGTTTATAGTAGACCCGTTGGACTTGTGTGAAGACAGTCCGTCAACAATAGAGAAAGTAATGCTCCTCACACACTACGCCCTCTCCTGTCTTTGTTTGTTAGCACATTTATGAAATGGCAAACACAGTGAAGGTCAGGATCGTGGCTTGCTTCTTATCATCCTGACATCCCCACTTTCAGCACAGAACCTAGATGGCGCAGAGTAATCTAATTTCCTATGTGTTTTTAATTCTGTCTCTCTATATAGGAGAATATTTAGGACCATCACAGATATTTGAAATTGTTAGTTCTGCCAACTACCAGCACATAGAAACTGTTATCTGTCTTCCTGTTTTGTTTTTACATTTCATTGTGAGATATAACTAGGGAAATCAGATGTCTGGGTTTTCTCTAGATTGTTCCAGTTTAGACCTGTTTTCCCAGTACAATTATTAACAATACCTTTCTTCACTCTAAAAGGTTTACAGAATAAATTCTATGGTTACATTCTATATATACACAAAAAACTGCTTGGTATGTGTTAGTAATTTTAACTGTAACTATAAAGAACACATTTGTGTAGCTACCATCCCAGGAAAGAAATGAAATACTTCCAGCCACTAGAAGTCTATTTCCCAATCACAACTGTTTCTCTTCTCAGAGTAAACCAGTATCCTGATTTTAATAAATATTTTCCTACTTTTTAAACTAATGCACACTAAATTATTAAGGCCAAGTTCAGTTCAGTCACTCAGTTGTGTCCAATCTTTGCCATCCCATGGACTGCATTGCGCCAGGCCTCCCTGTCCATCACCATCTCCTGGAGCTTGCTCAAACTCATGTCCATTGAGTCAATGATGCCATCCAACCATCTCATTCTCTGTCATCTCCTTCTCCTCCTGCCTCCAATCTTTCCCAGCATCAGGGTCTTTTCCAATGAATTAGTTTTTCGCATCAGGGGGCCAAAGTATTGGAGTTTCAGCTTCAGCATCAGTCCTTCCAATGAATATTCAGGACTGATTTTCTTTAGGATGGACTGGTTGGATCTCCATGCAATCCAAAGGACTCTGAAGAGTCTTCTCCAACACCACAGTCGAAAAGCATCAATTCTTCAGTGCTCAGCTTTCTTTATAGTCCAACTCTCACATCCATACATGACTACTGGAAAAACCATAGCTTTGACTAGACAGATCTTTGTTGGCAAAGGAATGTCTTCTGCTTTTTAATATGCTGTCTAGTTTGGCAATAACTTTAATTCCAAAGAGCAATCGTCTTTTAATTTCATGGCTGCAGTCACCATCTGCAGTGATTTGGGAGCCCCCAAAAATAAAGTCTCTCAGTTTCCACTGTTTCCCCATCTACTTGCCATGAAGTCATGGGACCAGATGCCATGATTTGAGTTTTCTGAATGTTGACTTTTAAGCCAACTTTTTCACTCTCCTCTTTCACTTTCATCAAGAGGCTCTTTAGTTTTTTGCTTTCTGCCATAAGGGTGGTGTCATCTGCATATCTGAGGTTATTGATATTTCTCCTGGCAATCTTGATTCCAGCTTGTGCTTCATCCAGCCTGGCATTTCACATGATGTACTCTGAATATAAGTTAAATAAGCAGAGTGACAGTATACAACCTTGACATATTCCTTTCCCGATTTGGAACCAGTCTGTTCTTCCATGTCTCACTGTTGCACTAATCTTGACCTGCATACAGATTTCTCAGGAGGAATGTCAGGTGGTCTGGTATTCCCATCTCTTAAAGAATTTTCCACAGTTTATTGTGAACCACATAGTCAAAGGCTTTCACTTAGTCAGTAAAGCAGAAGTAGATGTTTTTGTGGAACTCTCTTGCTTTTTCGATGGTCCAGGGTGTTGGCAATATGATCTCTGGTTCCTCTGCCTTTTCTAAATCCAGCTTGAACATCTGGAAGTTCATGGTTCACATACTGTTGAAGCCTGGCTTAGAGAATTTTGAGTATTACTCAACTAGCATATGAGATGAATAGAATTGTGTGACAGTTTGAACATTCTTTGGCATTGCCTTTCTTTGGGATTGAAATGAAAACTGACTTTTTCCAGTCCTGTCGATGTTGCTGAGTTTTCCAACTTCGCTGGCATATTGAGTGCAGCACTTTCACAGCATCATCTTATAGGATTTGAAATAGCTCAGCTGAAATTCCATCACCTCCACTAGGTTTGGTCATAGTGATGCTTCCTAAGTCCCACTTGACTTCTCATTCCAGGCTGTCTGGCTCTGGGTGAGTGATCACACCATTGTGGTTATCTGGGTCATGAAGATTTTTTTTTTTTATAATTCTTTGTGTATTCTTGCCACCTCTTCTTAATATCTTCTGCTTCTGTTAAGTCCATACCATTTCTGTTCTTAATTGTGTCCATCTTTGCATGAAATGTTTCCTTGGTATCTCTAATTTTCTTGAAGAGATCTCTAGTCTTTCCAATTCTGTTGTTTTCCTCTATTTCTTTGCACTGATAATTGAGGAAGGCTTTCTTATCTCTCCATGCTATTCTTTGGAACTCTGCATTCGCATGGGTATATCTTTCCTTTTCTCCTTTGCCTTTAGCTTCTCTTCTCTTCTCAGCTATTTGTAAGGCCTCCTCAGGCAACCATTTTGCCTTTTTGCATTTCTTTTTCTTGTGGATGATCTTGATCCCTGCCTCCTGTACAGTGTCACAAACCTCCACTCATAGTTCAGGCACAAACCTCCACTCATAGTTCAGGCACTCTGTCTATCAGATCTTGGTATATCAAGGTATATCAATCGATGAAGGTATAACAATAGGCACTCATCTATCAGAGCTTGGTATATTAAGGTATATCAATAGATCAAGGTATAGCAATACCTTGAATCTGTTTGTTACTTCCACTGTATAATCATAAGGGATTTGATTTAGGTTTTACCTGAATGGTCCAGTGGTTTTCGCTACTTTCTTCAATTTCAGTCTGTATTTTGCAATAAGCAGTTCATGATCTGAGCCACAGTCAGCTCCCGGTCTAGTTTTTGCTGACTCTACAAAGCTTCTCCATCTTCGGCTGCAAAGAGTATAATCAGCCTGATTTCAATATTGACCATCTGGCAGTGTCCATGTGTAGAGTCTTCTCTTGTGTTGTTGGAAGAGAGTTTTTACTATGACCAGTGCATTCTCTTGGCAGAACTCTGCTAGCCTTTGCCATACTTTGTTTTGTACTCCAAGACCAAATTTGCCTGTTACTCCAGCTATCTCTTGACTTCCTACTTTTGCATTCCAGTCCCCTGTGATGAAAAGGACATCTTTTGGCGGGTGTTATCTCTAGAAGGTCTTGTAGGTCTTCATAGACCTGTTCAACTTCAGCTTCTTCAGCATTATTGATTGGGGCATAGACTTGGATGACTGTGATATTGAATGGTTTACCTTGGAAACGAACAGAGATCATTCTTCATTTTTGACATTACGTCCAAGTCCTGCATTTTGAACTCTTTTGTTGACTATGAGTGCTACTCCACTTCTTTCAAAGGATTCTTGCTCACAATAGTAGATATAATGGTCATCTGAGTTAAATTCGCCCATTCCAGTCCATTTTATTTCACTGATTCCTAAAATGTTCACTCTTGCCATCTCCTGTTTGACCACTTCCATTTTACCTTGATTCATAGACCTAACATTCCAGGTTCCTATGCGATATTGTTCTTTACGGCACTGGACTTTACTTCCATCACCAGTCACATCCACAACTGGCCATTGTTTTGCTTTGTTTTAAGGCCTGAGGTGTCTACAAAGTCTTCCTTCCAGTTGTTGTTGAGTCACCAAGTCATGTCCAGCTCTTGGCGACCCCATGGACTGCAGCACACCAGGCCTTCCTATCCCTCACCATCTCCCAGAGTTTTCCCAAGTTCATATCCATCGTGTTGGTAATGCCATCCAACCATCTCATCCTCTGTCACCCTCTTCTGCTTTCAGTCTTTCCCAGCTTCAGGATCTTTTCCAATGAATCGGCTCGTCGCATCAGTTGGCCAAAATATTGGAGCTTCAGCTTCAGCATCAGTCTTTCCAATGAGCATTCAGGGTTAATTTCCTTTAAGATTGACTGGTTTGATCTCTTTGCTGTCTAAGGGACTCTCGAGCACAACAGTTCAAAAGCATCTGTTCTTCAGCGCTCTGACTTCTTTATCGTCCAGCTTTCACAACCGTATGTGACTCTGGAAAGACCGTAGCCTCGACTCTATGGACCTTTTTCAGCAAAGCAGTGTCTTTGCTTTCTAACACGCTGTCTAGGTTTGTGGTAGGTTTCCTGCTGAGGAGCAACTGTATTCTAATTTCATGGCTGCAGTCACATCCACAGTGATTTTAGAGCCCAAGGAGAAGAAATTTGTCACTGTTCCCACCCTTTCCCCTTCTGTTTGCCCTGAAGTGATGGGGCTAGATGCAATTATCTTAGTTTGAGTTCTGAAGACATGTAGGAATGATGCAGGTGAAGGTGATGGGTTAAGCAAAGGCAGAACATATGGGTCACTTTCCAAACAATAATATCAAAACCAGCCCAGAGATAAGAAGTGTATGGCACAGCTACGATATTACAGGATGTTCCCTGCAGTTGGAACACAGAGAGTGTTCTTTCCATTCTCTCATGGGGATAAAAGGGTATCTTTTAGATCATCATATTTTGTGCATTCATTTCAAGGCAGAAGCCATATCATGTAAGGCCCTAGTGTCATTCTGAGTTTAAGCTTGGTCCTGGAGCTGAGGAAAAGACTTTGGAATGTTCTAAGCAGTGAGTGAGCAAATGGCAACATGTCCATATTTGCATTTTTGAAAAGTTGTTCTCACTACAGAGTTAGGAGAGGGCCTTTAAATGGGTAATACCCTCTAGGATAATCCTAGAGGCAGGGAAACTGGACTGGAGATTGTTGCAGTCATCCATTTGTGAAAGGATGAGCTTAGGCTCAGCCAGAGGAAATGAGAATGGAGAGAACTGGTGGCTTTAAGAGAAGGTTGGGGACAATCAAAAGGGTTTTAATTACTGATTTTATGTGGAGTTTGAGAGAGAGAGAAATAGAAGATGATGCTCAGATTTGAGCAGGAAGTGGGGAGCAAAGACAGTGACACAGGTTTGGAGAGGATGTTTTTATCAAAGTGTTGAATTGGTTGAGCTTGAAGTATCTGTGGGGCATTCAAAAGGAAATGACCTTGGGTCTGGAGCTCTGGAGAGAAATACAGGGTGGAGATAGACATTAGGGAATAATAGCTTTTATGGAGCCAGTGAAACCATTCATTGGGACCGTAACATGATATTTTAAAATTTCTGAGATGGAAAAGGTGAATAAATTGTGTTCATCATCTAGTATTATGACATTCTTAGGGAATCAGTCTTTCGGTGTTAAAGCATCCCAAGAATTATTCGTACAAAATATTTTCATGATGTCTTAGTTTTATCGGTTTGTATTTTTTTAACTGTTTTCCACATTATCTGAATTTTAGGTTAAACCACAAATTGTGTTTGCTATAGAAGTAAACACAGTAAAATGAAGTTATTGGAGAACCTTTGGAATTAAAGCAACAGTCATATATTTATTGGACTTGCCTGGTGGCTCAGATGGTAAAGAATCTGCCTGCCATGCAGGAGACCCAGGTTCAATCCTTGGGTTGGGAGGATCCCCTGGAGGAGGGCATGGCAACCCACTCCAGTACTCTTGCCTGGAGAATCCCCATGGACAGAGGAACGTGCTGCAGTCCATGGGGTCGCAGAGTCAGACACGACCAAGCAACTACAGCGCACCAGCAACTTAAGAGAAATAGAAAAAGTCCCAGGTTTACGCATTTAGAAATCCTCCCAGTTCTAGAAATAAAATATATATGGAAAATTATTTCAGGAAAAGTATTTTTAACGATGTAAATTGAAAACACTTGTTGTTAACTTTCTCCTTATTTTCAATTTACAGGGGTACCTAAAATTTCATAAATCAAATCATTTAGATGTATTTATACTCTAAATATTTTCAGATATAAATATAGAAATGTATCTGATGTTTCTTAGTGTTACACTGCCTTAAAAGACTACTGTAACTTTATGCCATGCAATTCTAATGTAGTTAGGTATATTTTAATATCGCAGATAAACCGAGAATGAGCCATTTCCCCTCAAAATGTGCCAATTTTAAATATTTTCTTTCAGAAGCTTGGAGTAGCACTTAAGTTTAGCAGTAATTTACTAATGGCTCAATACTAATTTATTCCCTAATTTGAATTTCCATTATAGTTCTTTTGTATTGTTATTGTTTGGAATGAGCTATTGCTATCATATTTCTTATGCTGCATAAGCAAGCATATAATTTAATTTTTGATTGCTATGATAATAATTAGATGCAGTATGTAATACATGATGTCTGTTTTACTTATAGGAAAATGGCTCTCCTGAAGAACATGCAGTCTATGTGTGGGACCATTTCATAGCCCAGTCTGCAGCTGAGAAGGTATTTTTTGTTGCTCACAGCTATGGAGGACTTGCTTTTGTTGAACTGGTAAGTGCACAGTTAACTCTTGTTTTTAATTTCCAAACTCCTTACAGGTTTATCGCCTTCACTCCCATTTTTTCGCTATGGTTACTTGAAATTGATTTATAAAGGATGAAGATTAAGTATTTGGTGTAATGAATTTCATCTTGTTGAAAAGGAATGTACTTTTATTGTGCAAAGCTTTTCATTGCCAATCAGACAACTTTTTGCCTGTTTCTTATTTACATTTCACTTTTTAATTTCTACGTTATAGCTCCACTTTCCATGCATTTTATATTTGTGATTCCTGTGTATGTGTATATCGTTGAAGCACTATTATCTGTAAAGTGTTTAAAATTTCTAGAGACTCTTTAATGACTATACTATCTCTATAAATTAGTACTTGATCAAAATCCATATAATTAGTATTAAAACTATAAGAAAGATTCTGTTAATCTACTGTTAAGGGCAACTCCATGCTTAGTCATAAAAATCTCTGCATTTCAAAATAATCCAATTCTTGCAGTTAAGATATGTGTACATAATAGAAAAATTACCAAGATTTCTGAATTTGGTGTCTGTTCTACCACAGTATTACGATTATCATAGTTTGTGCAGGTCTGAATAATTACTGAAGTATAATCAGTCCTAAAAATGTGCTCCATGTTCATTACCCCTTATGTCACTGGAAAGTACCATTGCTGTAATAAAATGACTTATCTGATAAAGTGCATTTGATAATTTTAAATCCATATAGCCTTAAGTGGACATTAAAAGCCAGCATAGCATTGGTGGTCTAATTTTTAATGTTTCTAAACTTTGCCATGTATTGTTCTTCATCGTGGAAATTATATATCTGTGGTCTTTTCAACTTCCCCATGCCTTACTGCTTACCCATGTGATTTAGATAAAAAAATAGTGGTGACACCTGAGAATACTTTAACTGACCTAAATTTACAAATACTGTGCTCTCTTAAGATCTATAAATAACTGAAATCATTCATTTCTTAAATTGATTTCATGTTTAGAAATTATATTCAAGTGCTTTTAGTTCTGCTGAATCTGTTTACTACAAAATGGATATCTTAGGATCATTCTCTAACATACGAATTATGACATCCTTTTTAAAATGTGAATGTTGGCTTTCAAATAGTTCTTTTAATCATTCAGATATATATAAATGCATTTATAGCTGATGTATTAGGTGCCTTATGTTTTCTTCCTGTAAGTCATTAAGTTACACATAAAACATGAAATTTCATGACTTTATAGAATAGCTTCGAATATGTCTGAAGGCCTGCAAGACTGTTCAAATTTAAAACTTCCGTGAAACATACATTTTCCTGATTTAGCTTAAGACAGTTAACATCAAATTTGGAATTTAAGTGAATTTTGGACAGTTTTAAAAATAAACTTAGGATGCCAGAGTAACAGATGACCCATGTGTCAGTCTTATTTTGCCTGTCCTTCTTGTCACACACTGGTGGATATTTCTGCACTTTTGTTCCACTTTAATATAAAGCACACAGATGTTTCAGAACAAGACTTGACTTCTGACCTTGAGGCTATTAGGGTCAGGGTCCTCAGGGCCTGTGAAATTATCACAAGCTGAGCTAAAGTTTTTCTCCATCACAGGAAGTAACCAGTAAGTAAGAAGTTAAAAAGGAGCTTTGTCAGAGAGACAAGATGGTCTCAGTAAGGGTCAGCTTCTGTAGTCTGCTGTCTCTGCAGGAGGTGCATGCATGGGAGGAGGAATATAATATAACCACTGGCACAGCGCATATCTGTCAGGCAACACCAGGACTGAGAAGTCTATTTAATGTGATATACCTTGTTTATGTTTCGATTATGTTAGCCTCAGATATTTGCTACTTATTGTCAAGTAACTTTGATAGAGGTATGCAAAAAAGGCATATAGATGGTGGAAGCTAAAGAAAAAATAGTTTGTGACTTACTGAAAAGAATTCCTCTAAATAAATAACTTAGTTTTACATAAATTTTTTACAAAGCTTGATGAATACATTTAAGGCCATTGTGTTTCTACTTAATTTCAAGAACTTTTGAAAGATAGCATTGATATTACACAAAAAATTGAAATATGTGTAAACGTTTTATTTTTGCCTAACACTGAATCACATTCTTTCCTGGTCTCCCGGTTATTCTTAGAAGAAAACTCATGGTGTTTAAAATGTTGACAATATTCAGCCTCCCAGTATTTTTCAACATAAATGTATTATATGAAATTGTTTTACAATGATTGAAATATTTAATATTAACTTTACAAAAAAGTTGATTGTGAACATCTTAAATTATGGTTTAGTTTTTTGTTTCAGTAGTACATTTTACACATCGGACAGTAAATCGTTTGGATTTCAGTAAAGTTTAATTTTGTAAAAAAAATTATCAGAAAATTGTATCCCTGATTCAAGATTCTGTACACACACACATATACACACGCACACACCCCCTCTTATGGATGGAATGTCCCTAGTTTGTAGCATCACGTTTCAATCCATGGAGCTTATTTTCCTACCATCCTCATTCAAGTTCACATTCTTTTTTGGATAATGAATTTTAAGAAAATTTCTTTTAAATATGAACTGTGTGACTACTACAGTTTTGATATTACATGTAATTACTTTTAGTGATTATTGTTTGAATAGTACTTGCTAGTCAGGACCTGAGCTAAGATATATCTTATCATTTATTAAATTCTGTGTAATTAGAGTTTAAAATTAAAGGTACTACTAATAGGTATCTGAAAAATTACTTTTAAATATAAAGTACAAAATAGTTGTAGACCTTTCATATTTTGCTAATTGTTGTTTTTTAAAACTGAGAACCTAATTTATCATTATACCCTATCTTGAAGTGCAGAATTCGCCTAAAGAATCCAGGAGATAGTTAAGAGATTCATTTTCAAAACCAATGAAAAAGATGATTCTAAAAATATGCCTTTCACTTCCTTTATTCCCATCATATGGTAACATCTCAAGTTTCTAATTCTCTAAACTTTCTGCAATCCTAGTAAAAATAGATATTGATAAGACAGCTCTGGTAGCAATCCTCACACTCAGTCTTTAAAGTAAAAGGAAAGAACTGTTTATTTTATGAATTGATAATGAATTTTAAAAATGACGTGTCTATCCTATGTTATTTTTCTGTGTATTTAAAATAACACTAATAAACAGCAATAACATAAAGTTACTCTTATTAAATCATCACTGTCAAAGCCTTCAATTTCTAATAAATTTTGCTTTATAAGTCATAGATAGAAATAGTAGTCATAATCAACAACTTACCAAATTCTTTTAGAAAAACACCTACAACTAATGCAGCTTACATTTGCCTTACAGTCGTTTTTAAAAGTTTAAACTCATTTGTTAGAAATAAAGTGTCATTAAAAAAACAGTGCCAGTTTTTAAGCTTTGTCATCCCTTTCACCAACCACTTTGTGAAGTGATTGCATTGCCTCCATACTCAGTCATTTCAGTATTTGGCTCTTGTCTTTGTAGATAATGGTTAGTTTGACAAAATCAGGCCAGCGTAAACTATTTTTTATTGGGAAATGAGTCAGCTTCCTTGTCAGTGCCCAGTTTCGAATTTTAACTCACCTTCCCTGTTTGCAGTGCTCTATACATCAATTTGCATTCAGATTTCTTTCCTTAGTCAAAGTGAAATCACTGCTATTTTTAGAAAACACATTAAACCATTTTAGCAAATGTGTTTCATTAGCTTATTGCATCCTCTCAGTTGATATAAAATTAGTATTTTTCTTATTGCTTTTCTATCCTTTTCCACATCATTAGTGGTATGTTCACAACCACCATTAAAAACATCTCTTAGAAATGTGTGAAAACTGCCCCTTTTGAACGTGTATCTCTACCCACTTTTGATTTTGGTTTCTCCATGCTTGTCAGCACTTGATTGGCACCTCACTTGCATGTGAATTAAGGAATGAAGGGAACTCTATTTTCCTGCCATTGTTCCATGCTGGGCTCTCTAGCCTCTAGGCAGCCTAAGCTGACCTTCAGCAGCTGATGGAGGACTATTTTTTGGACTAAGTTGTGTGCGGACACTCAACCTCAGTCTAGTCGTAAGAGCTGATCTTTAAAAAATTGTCTAGAGCATAATTTGGATTTACACTGAAAAGAAAAAGGAACAGGACTAAAAGAATTAGTTTTTGCCTTTAGTGACATGCATTAACTATGACTTTAAAGAAGCATTGTTTATATTCTATCTACAAAGAACAAAGTAAATTGGATACAGGTAGCATATCTGCTTAATGTGATCAATGGAAATACCTAAAATATGGGCTGCTTGGGATCAAGAATTGAGGAGAGGTAGAATACTGGCTTATAAACAAAGAAAAATTGAGCCATTAGAGTGTCAAAACAACTCAGGCCAAAAATACTTCTTAAAAACCTTTCAACTTTAAAATGTAAATAATTCAGTAAAAACAAATCACCGTTTGTAATATAACTTGAATTTCTGCATTGACTGCCTGCATTATACAAGTAGCATGCTAATGCATGGGATGATTGCAACTTGTGTATGGAACCTCTGTCTTATTTCTCTAGTTTCATGTGAAAACAATTTAGTTTTCCTATTTTTGTAGGCTCCTCAGAGAGAAACCAGAGGGTCTATCATTTCTGCCTCCTGTATTCAGTTTTGTTTAATTCTTTGCATACAGTGTAGATACTGTCTTTCGATTGATTGTTGATGACAGTAATTTTAGGAGTTAGTTGCAAGAGCCTAAGTAAGATCCAGTGAAAGGCTTTATGAACATAGATGACCAGTAAGGGAGAAGCACACGTCAGATGTTAAGGAAACAAATTCTCCGTGACTTAAAGACATCGGATCTGGAAAGCTGAATTAAAACAAAGAGGGAATAAGATCTTTCCCAGTGTACTCCTCCAGAAGCATGTTGAAGTGGATGTGAAGGGAGACGAAGCACAATAAAGAACAAGTAATGAACAGTGATTATGCTCATATATAGATATTGGGGAAAATATTTGTATATACTGGATATTTAATAATTATGGCTAATAGAATAAATGAGATACCAAAGGAGAGAGTTTCATATACAGATGTGATTTGTTAAGCTTCACAGTAGTTACCTCTGTATTGAGATTTGATTTACCTTCTACTCAAATGATTTTCAATAAGTATTAGGAGGTCTAACTGTTGGAAAGAATGGCTCAATTTGTCAATTTTTGTATTAACTCTTCTCCTTTGTCCCATAACTAACCAACCAATACATTTTGTCGGGTTTATTCTTTTCTCTCTGGAATATTGATCATGTCTTCTGTTATGTGCCCACTGTTGTTAAGTCATCATTTCACAGCAGTATCACTACACTCATACCTACTTTTCTACCGGCTCTCTTTTCTCTCCATTCCATCCTGTATACCTGATATTATTGAAACCCCCTTTCTACCAAAGCATTCCAGAATCGTAGTAAGAAAGAAAGTGAAGTCGCTCAGTCGTGTCCAACTCTGCACGACCTCTGTCCGTGGGATTCTCCAGGCAAGTAAACTGGAGTGGGTTGCCATTCCCTTTCCCAGGGGATCTTCCGGACCCAGAGGTCAAACCCAGGTCTCCCACATTCCAGGTGGACACTTTACTGTCTGAGCCACCAGGGAAGCCCTCCAGAATCATATTGCCTCCCTATTGTCGCACCTCACCTATCTTCTCTGTCACTTTAACACCTTCTGTGTAATCTGATTATCTCTTTCCAGCTGTATTTTTCCCAGTAGCAACTTTCAGTTCTAGTCTAATTTCTTATTACCATTGTTTCATCTCTCTGTGCCTCTACCCCGGGCCTCCAAGTTCAATGTAGTGGAAGAACAGAAAGCAAATGAAGATGACCTGGGCTTGAATCCTAGTTCCGATACCTGCAAATTATAAGTTGGGTCAAATCCTTTATGTGTGTCCTTCTCTGTAAGTACCCACTTTGTATAAGCAGAGTTTGAGGGTTAAATTGCAAAATTCCTGGTTGCTGCTGCTGCTGCTGCTAAGTCACTTCAGTTGTGTCCGACTCTGTATGACCCCATAGACGGCAGCACACCAGGCTCTCCCATCCCTGGGATTCTCCAGGCAAGAACACTGGAGTGGGCTGCCGTTGCCTTCTCCGAAATTCCTGGTTATTAGGAATTAAATCATTGTTCATTAAACATGAGTCTAAAGGACCCTCAGTTCAGTTCAGTCGCTCAGTTGTGTCTGACTCTTTGCGACGCCATGAATCACAGCACGCTAGGCCTCCCTGTCCATCACCAACTTCCGGAGTTTACTCAGACTCAGGTCCATCGAGTTGGTGATGCCATCCAGCCATCTCATCCTCTGTCATCCC
The DNA here is from genome assembly GCF_016772045.2 of Ovis aries. Lineage (NCBI taxonomy): Eukaryota > Metazoa > Chordata > Mammalia > Artiodactyla > Bovidae > Ovis > Ovis aries. The sequence goes on along the minus strand of NC_056058.1, from coordinate 90,903,759 downwards.
CTTCTCCTCCTGACCCCAATCCCTCCCAGCATCAGAGTCTTTTCCAATGAGGCGACTCTTCGCATCAGGTGGCCAAAGTATTGGCGTTTCAGCCTCAGCATCAGTCCTTCCAATGAACACCCAGGACTGATCTCCTTCAGGATGGACTGGTTGGATCTATCTCCTTACAGTCCGGTGGACTCTCAAGAGTCTTCTACAACACCACAGTTCAAAAGCATCAGTTCTTCAGTGCTCAGCTTTCTTCACACTCCAACTCTCACATCCATGCATGACCACTGGATAAACCATAGCTTTGACTAGACGGACCTTTGTTGGCAAAGTAATGTCTCTGCTTTTGAATATGCTCTCTAGGTTGGTCATAACTTTCCTTCCAAGAAGTAAGCGTCTTTTAATTTCATGGCTGCAATCATCATCTGCAGTGATTTTGGAGCCCATAAAAAATAAAGTCTGACACTGTTTTCACTGTTTCCCCATCTATTTCCCATGAAGTGATGGGACCAGGTGCCATGATCTTTGTTTTCTGAATGTTGAGCTTTAAGCCAACTTTTTCACTCTCCTCTTTCACTTTCATCCAGAGGCTTTTTAGTTCCTCTTCACTTTCTGCTGAAAGGGTAGTGTCATCTGCATATCTGAGGTGATTGATATTTCTCCCAGCAATCTTGATTCCAGCTTGTGCTTCTTCCAGCCCAGCGTTTCTCATGATGTACTCTGCATAGAAGTTAAATAAGCAGGGTGACCATATACAGCCTTGACGTACTCCTTCTCCTATTTGGAACCAGTCTGTTGTTCCATGTCCAGTTCTAACTGTTGCTTCCTGACCTGCATATAGGTTTCTCAAGAGGCAGGTCAGGTGGTCTGGTATTCCCATCTCTTTCAGAATGTTCCACAGTTTATTGTGATCCACTCAGTCAAAGGCTTTGGCCTAGTCAATAAAGCAGAAATAGATGTTTTTCTGGAATTCTCTTGCTTTTTCCATGATCCAGCAGATGTTGGCGATTTGATCTCTGGTTCCTCTGCCTTTCCTAAAGGACCCTGCTGCTGCTGCTGCTGCTGCTGCTAAGTCGCTTCAGTCGTGTGTGACCCTGTGCGACCCCAGAGATGGCAGCCCACCAGGCTCTGCCATCCCCGAGATTCTCCAGGCAAGAACACTGGAGTGGGTTGCCATTTCCTTCTCCATAAAGGACCCTAGTATATGCTTATTCTCATTTTTGCTAATGCCATTTCCCCCTCCCAAGTGAAAGAATTTTCCTCCTTACCAGATTTTTCAAAAAGTATTCTCAATTAACCCCCCCTTTTTTCTATAATATTTGTATCTTTTACAATTTAATCTTTACTAATTAGTTTTGTTTTTAAATTATCTTTGATCTGTAAATCTTGCCCAAATCATCTGGAAACAGCTTGAGAATAAAGAACCTAACAAAGCTTTTATTCCCCCCATCACACGTTTGGGAAGAATATATAACAACATATGAAGTCTTGAATACCTGCACAGTTAATTGACTATTTTATAGAGTTTAAGCCTTAACAATAACTCTCTTACTAATTAAACTTATTCATTCTTCCTACCCTCCATTTGAATATTGGTTAATTTGGGAATTCTGCCTAATCAGTTCTTTCACATTAGACAACATTACCCCTTTTGTTCCTGGAGTTTCTTATACAGTTTCCTCTCTGCTGGTATACCCAAACCACAGGTTGACCAAAAAAGCTGCCTCTCTGTAACGCATTCTTCAAAGTATAGTCTTCTCAATCAAAAAGGAAAGTTATTAAACTAAGTTATCGTCTTTGTTGTTGTTGCTTAGTTGCTAAATCATTTCTGACTCTTCTGCGGCCCCACGGACTTTAGTTACCCACCAGATTCCTTTGTCCATGGGATTTTTACTCCAGGCAAGAGTCCTGGAGTGGGTTGCCATTTCCTTCCCCAGGAGATCTTCCTGACCCAGGAATCAAACCTGCATCTGCTGTATTGGCAGGCAAATTCTTTCTGTCTTCTCGTAATAGTATAAGGCAGTGTCTGAAATAAGTCTGGGAAACTCTCTACTTTATCCTGTCGTGAGTCTAGGATTACTTTTTATTTAGTAATCAGCTTACTTTTGCTTATTTCCATATTTAACTTTAAAAAAATTTTGAGATACAATCTCATATCTGTATTGAGACATAATTGAGATTTCCTGAGGTTTACTGAGACATAATTCACATACCAAGAAATTCATTTTTGAAGTATGCAATTCAGCAGTTTATACCTTCACTATGTAATTTTTAGAACATTTTGTCACCCCAAAAGAAATTCCATACTCATTGGCCATCACTCACATACTTAGAATCCCACCAGCAATATAGGAGGGTTCCAGTTTCTCCATACCCGCTAACACTCATATATTGTCTGTCTTTTTTACTTTTGCAGTACTAGTTGGGGTGAAATGGTATCTTGCAGCTTTTATTTGCTTTTCTCTATGATTGATGACTTTGAGCATCTTTCGATGTGGTATTGGCCATTTGTATGTCTGTTTCGGAGAAATGATCAGTTAAAATATTTTGTCCATTTTTTAATTATGTTATCATTTTACTCTTGAGTCATAAGAGTTCTTTAAATATTGTGGACACATGATTCCAGTGGATAACAGGTACGTGATTTGAAATATTTTCTCTCATTCTGTGGGTTTTATTTTCAGTTTCTTAATGATGATCTTTGCCAACTAAGGTCCGTCTAGTCAAGGCTATGGTTTTTCCAGTAGTCATGTATGGATGTGAGAGTTGGACTGTGAAGAAGGCTGAGCACCGAAGAATTGATCCTTTTGAACTGTGGTGTTGGAGAAGACTCTTGAGAGTCCCCTGGACTGCAAGGAGATCCAACCAGTCCATTCTGAAGGAGATCAACCCTGGGATTTCTTTGGAAGGAATGATGCTACAGCTGAAACTCCAGTACTTTGGCCACCTCATGTGAAGAGTTGCCTCTTTGGAAAAGACTTTGATGCTGGGAGGGATTGGGGGCAGGAGAAGAAGGAGACGACCGAGGATGAGATGGCTGGATGGCATCACTGACTCGATGGATGCGAGTCTGAGTAAACTCCTGGAGTTGGTGATGGACAGGGAGGCCTGGCGTGCTGCGATTCATGGGGTCACAAAGAGTTGGACACGACTGAGCGACTGAACTGAACTGAACTGAATGATGATGTTTGACATACAGAAGTGTTTTATTTTGATGAAGTCCAATTTATCTAGTTTTTGTTTTTGTCACTTGAGTTAGTTTTTTTTTCATTGTGTGAAGTAGGAGTCCAGCATAATCCTTTTGGGACTTCCCTGGTGACTCAGATAGTAAGGAATCCTCCTGTCAATGCAGGAGACCTGCGTTTGATCTCACTCCAGTATTCTGGAGAATTCCATGGGCAGAGGAGTCTGGCAGAGTACAGTCTATGCCATCCCAAAGAGCCAGACACGGCTGAGTGACTGACACTTTCACTATTGTAAGTGCAATTGTTTTTTTGATTTTATTTTCAGATTGCTTATCGCCAGGAAATAGAAACACAATTCATTTCATGTCTTCATCTTGTATCCTACAACCTTACTGAATTCATTTGTTAATTCTAATTGTGTGTGTGTGTGTGTGTGTGTGTGTGTGTGTGTGTGTGTGTGAATTCCTTAGGGTTTTCTGTGTTCAAGATCATATAACCTGTGAATGAAAATAGCCTTACTTTTTCCTTTCAAATTTAGATGTTTGTTTGTTTTTTGCCTAATTGGCCTGCCAGTATAGTGTTAGTAGAAGTAACTAGAGTGGGCATCCTTTTGTTCCTGATCTTAAAGGGAAATCATTTTTTTTTCATCATTAAGTATGATGTTACTTGTGATTACTTCCACCCTTGATAGATCATTTCTACTAAGGACTGAATGTGCTCTTTAATATCTCTCATTCACAGGAAGATCAGGTTGTTTAGAAGGCAGAAATGGAGAAAATTTTCACTAATCTTGATAGAATCCTTTTGTAGAGTAAAGGATCCTTGTTACCCCATCAGAATTACCTTTGGAGGAGGTTTTTCAATATCCATATAGATGGACTGCATCCAGGTCTTACTGCCTTGTGTCTGTGCCACTCAGAGATTGGGCATTGTATTGCTTCATTCAACAAAGGCTGCCAGGAAATCACTGTCTGCTAAAATCAGTACAATAACATGTTGAGTAGAACCCAGAAAAACTGACATATTAATTTGTTAGACTAAGTCTTTCTATAAGAAACATTTCTTTTTCCATTGGTTTTATAAAAGATCTTAATGAGAGATTTTGTATTTTACTACAGAGATGAGAGCATGATTGACTATTGTAAGTCTTTTATAAGAGGGATTATAGAAAGACACATTTCACTTAATAATGGAGCTGTTTTTACCCTTGTTATAGCTTTATGATGATCACTCTGTGTAAGCACTCCCCCATATGAGATTCCCAACCACAGTGACACCTCTGATTTGACACCACAAATTGAAATGAGCTCTTAGAAGAAAAAATGTTCAAATCAAAACCATTTAACATCTGTCTTAGAAGTTAGACCTCAATTTTTGTTGAATAATTTATTCAGATTAACACAGGCAAGTCAAGTAGACTCAGACTTGAAGCATACTAGATTAATGTTAGAGTAAAGCTTGCGAGAACAAGATGGAAGCCAGCTGTGGACAAAGGCTCATTACTAGAGTTCAAGATGGGTTCAAGAAGAGCCAGTTCAGCTGGAGAACTTGAATTTGGAGGGAGCAGCAGTTGAACCATCACTAGGGAGGGATCTGTAGAGCAGGGTGAGCACAGGTTTGAATCAGGGGGCATAATCTGGTTGCAGGGAGCAGAAAATCAAGGCATTGGGTGAGAACTGAGCAAACAGAATGTCGTCGTTGGTTCTAAGACTACCTCTTCTCCACGGCCAAACTCCACCTCTTTGCCTTATAGAGAAGGAAGGAAAAAAGATGATTCAACACTGGGGACAGGGTGAATAAAGCAACCAAAGTTTAAGGCTTCAACCATTGGCTGGGGATTTAGAAACAGGGTCTTCCCTTGAAAAAGAAAGAGGGTCTAGTAGGCAGAAAAATCAGGACAATGAAATGATGAATCAAGGCAGCAGTTCAGTTTATATAACAAGTCAGAATGAGATCAAGTAGAGTATTTCGTTCTAAGTTCAGGTGGACACCTAAGACTTATCCCTGGTAGACTGGTTATCAGGTTTCTGTGGCAATAAAAGACTTGGGGGTCGGAAGAGGTACATTTTTCCTGCTCTTAGACTGTGAAATGATCACCCTGGGGGTCTAAAGCTTTCTTTGGGTCCCAGGAAACAAAGTGATACTACTCCTCTAAGCTCCTGTGATCTTCACTTTTAGAGTTGGGACTTTTAACATATATATTAAAAAGTATATAAATATATATTTTTTCTCACTTCATATTTTCTGTTGTAAATTTTCCACACTTTTTCATTGAATGAATTTAGATCCCAATAAAGCCCTGCGCTTCTGAAGTTTGACTTTATAAAAGTTATTTATTGGAGTTAAGATTGGATATTATGCCCTCAAAATAAGAAATGGTTCAGAAAACTATCACAGATATTCATTCATTTATTCAGTCGAAATCCCACTCTGTACAAGTACTGGGAAACAGATCAGCACCCATGATCCCTAGCTTCAGGAAAGTTATATTCTAAGTGCACGCATGCGCACTTGTATGCTCAGTCACGTCTGATTCTTTGCAACGCTGTGGACTGTAGCCACCAGGCTCCTCTGTGTGATTTTTCAAGCAAGGATACTGGAGTGGGTTGCCATTTCCTCCTCAAGGGGATGTTCCCAACCCAGGGATTGATCCTGTGTCTCCTGTATTGACAGGCAAATTCTTTACCACTCCACCACCTGCTGCTGCTGCTGCTGCTAAGTCGCTTCAGTCGTGTCCGACTCTGTGCGACCCCAGAGAGAGCAGCCCACCAGGCTCCCCCGTCCCTGGGATTCTCCAGGCAAGAACACTGGAGTGGGTTGCCCTTTCCTTCTCCAACTCCACCACCTGGGAAGCCCTAAATTCTAACTAGGAAACACAATTAAACAAAAAGAATAGTATCGTAACATAACTGTGAAGTGAAATTTTAGCCAAGAGGTGGTTGTGTTAACTTCCCCAATATAAAGATCCATGCAGTAAATTTGTCTTAAATAAGAATTGTTTCTGTTCATAAAGTGATAAACTCTTTTTGCCAGAAAATTAAAAAGTCTATAATGCTTTTTTACCTTTGTCTCCTGTAAACCCAGCACTACGGTTAATTTCCCAGTTTATTAGTTACTCTCAGCCTTAACCTCTTACTCAGTGTCTTAATTTATACTTATCTTTTGCTTTAAGTCACCTCAGAATCCTTTTCTTAATTAATGGCAGAGGATAAATAACAAATCCTCTGTCTTCTCTGGTTCTTAGTATGCTGCCTAACCCAGCTGAACTTGTAATAATGCTCAGTAAATTGTTTTTGATCCTAGATTTATATATAGATAAGTTGTCAGAAGCAGATCTCAGATGGTGCTGTTGGGTCAGAAGAAAGTGGCATCTGGGCATTTGTATAGAGAGCCACACAGTGGAGCAAAGCAAGGTGGATGGGAGACCAGCAAGGACATTTAGAGCAAGTGTGTTTCAGTGTCTAGGAGGTACAGTTTGTGACCCTGAAGTTTTGGACACTTAGACCATTAATGAAAATTGATCAGTGAATGTAGAAAATCAAGAAGATGTTAAAATCTCAAATCAGGAGAAGTAGCCAAACTTAACCCTAACCCCAAACTTCATTTCCTGTGATTAAATTGAACAAGTTAAATCTTGTATCCTCTAGGAATTAGTTTGCACGTTTATATTAGTGTATTCAGATCTCTTCCTAGTTTTCCATACCTTACTTGAATTAATCTCATAAGTTTATTAAAGAGCATTAGAATACAATAAAATCATTAATTAATATTATAGTGACAATTTAATAATTGAGTCAAATGATTAAAAAGTGTCCTAGCTTCTAATAGGCTTAGCTTATGTCTAAATATCCATAAATCTTGATATCTAATTTCTAGGATCTTATCTTCAAATTTCTTTACTACATTAATTAGACATATGAATTAGAAGAAAAGCTTGAATTTATCTTCCTAGAAGAGAGGCATTAGACAGAAAGACTGAGTACACTCAGCTTTCTCTTGCAATAGAACTTTCCCATGTTAACTTCTTTCCAGTTAAAAGGCATCAAGGGATTCTTTATAATTATAATATTCAATTTCTAAGAGTATCCAGTAGCTGTTTGCTAACAACCAAGAAACCTTGACTTTCTCTGTAAAGCGATGTCCTATACGTTGTAGTAAAATGGTATGAAACCCCTACCCTATGTTGTCTTTGTTGTATTACTGCTGAATTTACATCAGAAAAAGATTCCTAGTTCCAGTACCATTAATAAAGTAATATAGTTTCTGCCACTATTACAGATCTACACTATTACAGACTCAGCCTTAAGTTTTCAATTTTGTTTTCTGTTGCACGTTTTAGGACACCTATCAAAATGTTAAATATATTCATATTTATGTCCTAGTATTAAATATGTAGTAATACATTAGATACATTTTTGTGTATGTGGGCTTAATTGCGTCTGACTCTTTGAGATCCCATGGACTGAAGCCCACCAAACTCTTCTCTCCATGGGATTTTCCAGGTAAGAATACGGGAGTGAGTTGCCGTTTCCTACTCCAGTGGATCTTCCCAACCCAGGGATCAAACCTGCACCTCCTGAATCTCCTGGTCTCCTGCTTTGGCGAGTGGATTCTACCACTGTGCCACCTGGGAAACCCACAATTAGCATATTACAAACCTTAATATTTGATAACACTTGTGTTTTCTCTAAGATCTTACACTAAACTCTCAAGCAGAACAGATACTTTCATTTCTGATTGCTGTGGTAGAGACCTCTATTCCTCTAATAGAAACTTGTCATTGCTATTATAGAATCCATTTTATCTGTCAGCTAGCCATAGACATTGTTGGGTCAAGAACAATTCTTAACAATTCATAACAGTGTCACTGAAATTGAGTATTTTAAATGGAACTAGTATTTATGAATGTCTTGCAAATCAGAATGCAGAGACATTATGTTCATCAGCAGCAACACTAATGCTTAAATGATACTGTGTACCAGGCACTGTCCTAAGCATGTACTTCATGTAAATATGCTTTATCTCATTCAATCATTATAACTTTATAAGCACTGTTATCATCCCCATTTTACAGATGAGAAACATATAAATAAATATTTTTTTCCTTTAAAACTGTGGCCTCTCCACTTTACAGCAGAAACTGACACAACATTGTAAAGCAACTATACTCCAATAATTTTTTTTTTAAGTGCACCGTTCACTTTGTCACAGTAAGCTCCTCCATCAAATTCCTGTGCAGTGTAAATGTTATATGATACTATTGGGCTTCCCAGGTGGCACTAGTGGTTAAAGAATCCACCTGCCAATGCAGGAGACATGAGAGGTCTTGATCCCTGGGTCAGGAAGATCCCCTGGAGGAAGAAATGGCAACCTACTCCAGGATTCTTGCCTGGAGGGCTACAGTCCATAGGGTCACAAAGAGTTGGACCCAACAAAGCAACTGAGCACACACGATTATAACTACGGTGACTCTTATCCGTAAAACAGTCTCCTGGTTTTCCATGTATTTCAGGATTCAGTTCTTATTTCTCTGTTGAATTACACGATCACTTAGTTTTCATTCTCTAGCCTCTTTACTGCTTATTCTTTTTTGTGCCTTCCAAGCAGACTTTCTGTTTAAATCAATTCTTAATTACCCAGACTAATGAAGGGGAAAGAAGGTGTGGAAAATTTTAAATAACAGGCAATCCCCAAATCATTTTTAAGTTTTGAGTATGTTTTGATGTGGTGTTCTGGCAATTCAGAAAAATCGAAAACACTATGAAAATCTGGAAAGCAGATGAGTTTCCTTGGCCAAGCCTCTGGTTGGCTCTTCTTTGTTGCTTCTTCCATGCTGGAAGTAGACAGCTGTCTTCTAATACCGACTAAATGGAATTGACCTTTCAAGTCTTACTGGAACAATCTCTGCTATCAGTGTTTGCTCCTTCACACTGTCCACATCAATAAGTTACACCTGGAAATGTTAGCTATATAACGTAGCACCTGCCGAGTACCATACATTGTCTTAAGTGCTTTATCAATATTAATCATGCAATCCTTATGATGGAAGTAGTATTATAATCCTCAGTTATGTATGAGGAAACAGCAAAATATTAATTATAACTAAGATCACACAGCCAGTAAGTGATGGAGCCAGAATTTAAACCTAGACTGTGGAACTCCAAAGCCCACACTCATGACCAGTATGCATACTGCCATTCAGAAGAGAGCATTTGTTTAGGATATAAACAGATTTGTTCATTAAGCATTATTTTAGCTAGTCATTGTACAGCTTACATTTAAATTTATTAGGTAGGTATTATTAGGCCTATTTGCAGATGAAGAAGTCAGAAAAGTTGAGGAACTTGTCCAAAGCTGTACAACAAAGAGGAGTCAGAATCAAAATTCATTCAGTTTGCAATTGAAATCCCATCTCAGAATCAATGAATTTACCATGAAACATTCCCTCTGATGGGTTTTGTGAAACATATATGACATATTTTTCTAATAAACTAGAATTTTTTAATTAATGAGGGAACTTTCCATTTAAAGAAATTATTTCAAAGCACAAACTTCTTTGATAAGATAAATATCTTACCTGACAAAGTTGAGGATATACTTTTAAAAGCAAAAATCACACATATTGTACAGATTTATATCAGGAAGAATAGAATTTCATTATTCACTGCCTATCACACTGTTAAGACATATCAAATATTAGTTGATAATACTCTAAAATTGTTTTTCTACATTTTTCCTATATATTAGAGAAAATATAAGTTTAAATATTGTAACAAAATGAAACTATGGTTGCTTGGTCCTCTGTATTTTACTTACTATAAATTGGAGTTTATATTTCACTGTGAATATCAGACCACTCAAAATTCTTATATTTGAAGTTAAAATTGGAAAAGGAAATGTTTAAGCACCTATAATTAACCTAATACTTCATGCCTTTACAATTTATTATAAGTGTTTCACCTGATACCTAATTCTTGAAAAGTTAACGAGATTTTTATATTGCTTTGATTTTATATTATGCTTTCTCCATGTAAATAGTTAAAATTTTTATAGAAGTTTAGGTCTCAGTAAAGATGATCAAACAACCGAATGACAGATTTTGTTAAACTTTAGGAAAAGAAATCTTATTAAATAAACTGAAGTTAAAACTTAGCAGTATAGAAAGCACTAGAAATGTGAAAAAAAAATAAGCTATGTTTATCCTCTATAGTCTCATATTTCTCTCCATTGGCTATATAAACCAGTGTCTTAAGATATCTTTGTCCTTTTAACAGTCAAATAAACTGCTTTAAATAGTGGACTTTATAATAGAAGTCTGATTTTCTTTTTTTATGTAGTATTTTTCCAGGGAAGGTTTGTATATCAATCGCTAAAAGAAAAATGATGTTATTTTTAATATTAGAAGCATTCACTACATACTTGATAGAAAATACATCTGCAGCTAAAAATTTTAATCCAGAATTCCAAAGTGGAAGACAATTCAAGTACATATATTAGTAGATATTTACAGAATTTTTCTTATTTGCTTGGCAGTGTCTTTATTATACTTCCTGCCATTATTTTTCCTGATTGAAATATAATTTTTAACTTCTTTTAAGTTTTGAAATAATTTTGTACTCAAGTAGTCCTTTGAAAACCTGGTAATTGAATGTTTCTGATGTAGCCTCATAAAGCATCTGACTTGCCTTCAAGACCATTTGAGAGGGACAGAGCTTTGTGTAGTAGCCCTTAAGCTTATTATATATTCTAATCAGATTTTAGAGTGATTTTGGACATACAGATAACTAACTTTAAAAGAAAAACTGCTCCAAATATCAGTAGGTTAGCCACTATGGAGAATATTCTCTGGTGACTGGGTGAGTTTTAGTCTGAGAATGATGACTCTAATTTTATATCTTGAATTATTTCTCCCGTGACATTTTCAATTATTCCCTGTTCAAGAACAGTATTCCTTTTTTCTGGATTTTTATTTCCCTTTCGTACCAAACATACAAAAAACTGACCTTCTGAAATGTCAGCAGAATTCAGCTATGCCAGAAAGTTTTAAGAAATCTTTATTTGCAAAACCTTAAAAGTAATGCTGGGTGTTTCTCCTGTGATTCTTTTTTCCCCTTTACTTCACTCTAGATCCCAGAAAGAGTTTTAACTCTTAAAAATAACCCATTTTAAGAGTTCTCCCTAGCTCATAAAAATAACACATTTTAAGAATTCGTGGGAAGTGTATGGTATTCATCAGTATATATTTACTGTCTGAAGCTGATATAGCTGTAAGGTTTTTCAGATCCAATTGATCTATTGCGCATGTTCCCTCCCTAGGTTGCAGGACGTGCTTCTATTTGCATAAGGCCCTGGGCAAGGTTCTTTCTTGCATTGATTGGCCTGTCCAAGGCAGTCTGATGTGTTCTTGCATTGATCACTTTGTCTTTTCTTGGAAGACAGTGTTACACTGAGTTCATCTCAAAACATTCTAGGGAGAAGGTAAAACTTGACTGCAGATGTCTCAATTTTATTCAGATGTTCTTTTGAGTGTAGGCTCTTTTTTGCTAGGATAAGTATCTCTCTCTTTTTTTTTTTTTTTTCCTTGCCTGATTTGGATGTTTCTTCAGTTTGAGTGCACTGTAGACTAGATTATATTTGAAAAAGCTGTGTTAAAGAAAATTGCCAGAGTATATGCCACTTATCTTGTGCTATTTTTGTTTTTAAAACAGTGTATCTCTCTTCCAGCTAAAACCATCTTCTTTAAAAAGATAATCCCTTAAACCTAGACATAAACTAAAAACTTTACTAATGTTTGTGATAGGTTACCACTTATCTTTACAGATTCCTTAGTTTCAGTGGAAATGCATTGCTGTATGTGTTTAAGAAAATAAGCAGCTTCATTAGTTTCACTATCAAACAGTGGTCCAGAATGACTTGTATGTTATTACTGATCATTATTAGTTATGTTAATCTGAATAGTATACACTTGTCAAATGTGAAAATTATTAAGCAGCTACATATCAAGTATGAGTGACATATATTTCATTACATCATAATGTAGTTGCACATTATTTGGTGACAGTGGAAACCTGAGTTTTAGGATTCAGTCTTCAACCAAATCTGTAAGAAACTGAGCAGTGACTGTTTTACAGTTTAACACTCTTTATTGGCTGGTCCTTAAATCAACATTTATATTGTCTGCCAGAGAACATATTTGTCTACACAGCTAATTATCAAGAAAATGTCCATTACCCACAACCTATTTACTACATCTTTAGTAAGGGACTGGTGAGACAAACCTTGATGCAGGGCAGTATCCTCCTCCTGACCAGCTTGCTGTTTTATCCAAGCCTATGTGAATTTATAAGAAGGTTTACTTTTGGCAAAGATTTAGAAATGTGTCGTGGCTGAATTTGATTATTGTGCTGTTGGTGATTAAACTCTGCTACAATCCCTTAATGGTTTCAGAAAGCATATTTAGTAACACTCACTACAAATCAGGACATTTTCATCTATGCTTTTATTTTCATTAAACAGGTCACTATTTCTCAAAATGGTTAAAGCATAGAAATTAAATTGAACAGAAAAACATCACATCAGTTATTTCACTCAGTTGTATTGCTGTGGCATCACTCAGTATATCACAAGCCACAGAAGCCTTCTTTTAATAATTCTGTTTTATAAACTTTGATAGTAAAATATTAGGAATCATGTTTCGTTTGCTTCACAAGTGCTAGAATTCATGCTTTAAAATTAAACCTGGAATGAATTAAATGTCTATTATATAAGAGCAATAAGCACGTCAAGTTGTTAGATGATGTCATTTGCTCCCTTAAGGGTGTTCTTTAAAAGCTATAGCATTAATCAGGGATATACATGAGTTATATGAAATTTACTCAGCAAGTAGAAGTGTTGGTAATCAGAATTATTATTGATGTAAATAACATATATTGGAAAATAAGGCCTTATATTGGAAAAATTAGATTTGTGGATGATTGGAACTTAACTAAAAGGTCCAAAACGTTAATCATATTTGTATGTGAATTATATAAGTTGAAAAAAGTACTCATAAAATAGTGACATAATTATATTTTGAAGGTTGACTGTAAATTTGGTAGTTTGGGAAAATTTTGTGCAAATACCTATGAAAAAGGCCTATAAAAGTATTAAAATGTGAAAACCTCTTTAAGTACTTAAACACAGCTCTTGAACACTGAATCCAATCTGTGGAGACATGGATATTACATTGCAACTTTTGTTCAGTGCGTCTCAACTTGGTCCAAGTAAAGCTCTCTGAAGTGGAATTGTATAGTGTTTGCACATTTTTTCCAGCTAAAATGAAATGTGCATCATCTTGCATAATTTCCTTGTCTCTGGTGGTTGAATTTGCATATCTGAATGAGTGAGTATATATCTTAAGCTCCTGTTAGATGTAAAATAATCTCATGAGTAGAAGAGAGCTCTTTTACCTCAGAAGTCTGAAGGGTCTGTATTTCACAGCAACTCATGATCAAACAAGCTAATTCAGATGCTGGAAAGTGCTTTTGCTTAGCTATGTTGAAGAACCATTGACTGCATACAACCAACAAGTGTATGGTGCTACGGAAGATCCTCTGAAAACCCCTTGTAGACTTGAGTGACAACCCTGAATGCAAGTGACATGAGCAGCTGTGAATAAGTATAGGTACACCCTTAAGCTGGCCAGCCTTTCTGCTCTATAATTCAGTCACAGTTGCTGTATTTCTTCCCCCTAAATTTATACTACGTAATCAGCTTCATGTATGGGCACAGCTGAAGAAATATAATTCACTTTTGGGTAGGGGGAAAAAGGATATTGACTTCTGGTGTAATTACCAGGATGTAGTATAATGTCTACTGTTGTTGTATAATTATTATTACTACTTCACAAGTAATAATCCAGGATCTAAGAGTAGAAAAGTTCTCCAGACTCCTCCTTGCATGGGAGGATATGGAGTTCTAAGTCCAAAGTATGTTCGCTGTGCTCAGACTCTAAAAGATGTCTGGGAAAACTAGAGGGTTTTGCTATAAGGTCCTGGTAAGCATAAAGATGGTGAAATAGCTGGTACAAAGTTGTCCAGTGAAATCCATTACTTTTTCCCACGTATAAGGAGGAAACAAGGAATTTATAAAAAGCTTTCAAGCTAGTGAGTTTTCAAATATAGGAATAAAAATTTTTGAATCATAGAAGGAAGGATACAATGATTTCAGTCCTCTTCTTAACTATTTCCCTTTGATAAAGCTTCATATGTTTATTGGTAATTGCTAGAAGTTACCACGTTTCTAGTGCAGCGTATTGTAAATCTAAGAATTTCTAATAACACCACAGTAACTTTGTAGTAAAAACAATTAATCATTAATTATATATTAAAGATATATCTCTTCATAAAATTTCAAAATGTATTCTTGTTTATTTAATGAGCAAAATTTGATATTTCATCATTAAAGATGTGCTTGTATATTTCCTGTCATTCATTATGGTATTATTTTATCTCTGGTTGCTTCAGACTTAAGTTTTTATTGTAGCTATGATTTTTAACTCTCACTATATATAAAAGTTGCAGATTTTTAAAGATAATAAAATATAAAATATAAGTTAAATAAAACATTTGATTTTAGGCAAAAATGTTAGACCTTTCTAAGGATAAAACATAAATAAAATATTATATAATTTCTGAATAAAATAATCATTTACTACCTTTCCTCTTATACTCCCTGACTCATGGGCCATGATAATATAAATGAACAATATATATTGATTCATAAGCAAGTACTAACCACAATTGGCAAAAAAATGAGTGTGTCTAGATGATATTTAAAATACCTGTGGCTAAAGAAATTATGTCAAAAGACTAGTATTCGTTTTTTGCCCTTTTTATTTTTTCTAACTTTTAATAATATCTAATCATTCCTGAAAATGTAGTAGTTTTGCTTTATCATCTTGAAAAAAATGTTTTGATTATAATAAGAGTTATTGATTAAAAATTTGATACATGTGTATGATAAAGTATGTGGAAACTCTTATTGAGTGATCTTTACAGATACCGTATGCATGAAGAGGTACATACTTATTAGATATCAGAATAAATATTCATGTTAAGAAAATACCTTCCTTTGAAATGATCTTTTATACTCTTTTTCTGCCTCTAAACACTTTACAGAAAGCTTCTTGTTCGTAGTTATTTAGAACTCAGATGCAAAAGAAAATTTGTATTTGAACATTTTTATGTAGGCTTTAAGAAACTAAACCTAAAAGCTCATATTTTAAAATTTATCTTTGTGTTGGTGTCTGTGTACACGTATTTCTAAACTTTTATCTGAGATATTCTGTAAAGGAATCAAATGCAATCAGTGGGCATGTTAATGCTGATAATAGAGTATATGAATTGCAGACCTTTTTCTATTTTTTTAAACTCATGGGGATAATAATAGCTCCTAATCACTATCTCTGTTGGTCTGTGTATAAACCTAGCTTTACTGTCTTTCTGCTTCTAATCCAGCATCTTTTTCATGCAACAGGCGTAGACGTACTTACCTTTGCCTTTTTCTGTAACAAGAAAAATTCGGCCCTGGACATATATTCAGATATCCCCAAAATCAACACATATAGAAATGTTCTGGGTTAAGTCTAAAAATTCTTAATTTTTATCTCCCAAAATGAAAGCTTTTCTTAACAGTGTTGTCTTATTTCTTAATCTTTAGAACTTAGCTCTCTCTCTCTTTCTTGGGTGCTTTAGCCAGTAATATAGGTGAGCTCTGGGATGGGGTTGAAAATCTCATATCACTTTCTATCTACATCAGTAACAACCACCAGATATTCTAGAGTTGAATTAAAGATAAAACTGTAAGTATCCCTGAAAACAAAAACTTGTAAAAGAGGTAAAAGAATGCAAC